>NW_019739240.1:278664-314648 GCF_002891405.2 Cryptotermes secundus
CTCCAATATCTGACGAATGCAAAAGATCTGATCTGTAGTTGATCTGTTACGTCGAAACCCACACTGATGATCCCCAATAATTTCATCTATATATGGACTTAGCCTTGAGAGAAGAATATTGGATACAATTTTGTATAAAGTTGATAGCAGTGATATCCCCCGATAATTACTACAGTCAGTTTTATCGCCGTTCTTGTGAAGTAGTACAATAATAGACTCCTTCCACTGATCAGGCATTTTTTTCTTATGCCAAATAGAAGTAATTAGATTGTGGAACGTAATATTTCGCCTCCTGCTTAAATAAATTCTGCCGGAATTTGATCACTACCTGTCGATTTATACCGTTTCAATTTTTCAATAGCACTTTCAACTTCAAAAGGGCTAAGATCAGGTATTAACGACTCAGCTGTACGTACTTCTATCTGCGTAACATCACTGACCCTATGTACATTCAATAACTGAGAGAAGTAGTTCCTCCACCTATTCAAAATGTTGTGGGAATCTGCAAACTGATCTCCATTCTCTTCCTTCACTAAGTTACTGCTAGGCTGGTAACCCATCTTAAAGTCATTTATTCCTCTGTACAGGTCTCTAATATTCTTGTTCTTACTGTTCATTGCAAGCTCATCAATTTTGTCTTTCAGATATTCCCTCTTTTTTTCCTGAAATGCCTGCTGGCTTCACGTCTTGTATTGTTTAGATTATCCCCATTTAACTCGCTTGAATCCTGTATCCGTTGCAATTTGGCCTGCTTTCTTTGCTGTAATAAGTTTGAGCATCCTTCATCGAACCATGGCTTATGCTTCTTCGGTTCATAATAACCTAGACTCTCTTTGCCAGACATTTTTATATTCTCTCTAATAGTTTCCAAAGCTTTATTAACATCCACCTCAGTGTCCAAGTTTTACAAAGCTGTAAACCTATTTGAGATTTCAACACAATACTGCTCTTTACCCTCTACCTCATTTAATTTATTGAGATTGAACCTCTCCATATGAACTCTGTGTGTTGTTTGTTTGGTAACTGCGAGTCTTTTCCTAACCTTTGCCACTACCAGGTAGTGGTCAGTATCACAATCTGCTGCCCTGAATGATCGGACATCANCATTGAAATCTCCTAACAAAGTTTTCATAGGGTACTTCGGGAATTTATCAAATACATGTTCTAGTTCTTCATAGAATCTATCCTTTATGTCATCAATTTTATCTTCTGTTGGGACGTGAACATTCGTAACAATGATATCACACCAGCGACCATTTAGTATTATATATGATATCTTATCACTAGCCAATTCTACCCTCATAACTGCTGATACTATTTTCTTACGTACGAAAAAACCTGTACCTAATTCATGATTTTCATTCCCCTTTCCGTATAAAAATGTATAGTCTCCTGCTGGTGCGATGCCACCTCCATCCCATCTGACATCCTGTACTCCCGCTAAATCTAACTTATATTTTAAGATTTCTTCTGCCACTGCCTTAAGCGAACCTGCCCAAAGCGAGGCTGCCCTATACAAACTTTGTACATTCCAACTGCCAAATCTCATATCCATTTTCATTAGCTTAGGTCATTTATCCAAAGAATCCGTCCTGGTCCGAGGCTTTGTGTTCATTTTCGTAACAAAATTATTTTTTACGCTGAGGAGTTGTTTTTTTGTTGTTGTTGTGAGTTGTTAGCCCCACGCCCAACCCCGAAGCTGGAGGGCCACCCGTTGTCGGCTGTCCGCGACTGCTTATTCAATATATTTGCAGCTTCCCTCCAAAACTAGAGGACGTGTCCTCCATCCGCAACCTGACGACGCGCCATGCCGTGGTGACAGAGACCCACCTAACATGGAGTCCCACCCCACTAGCAATAAAAAGAAACAGATAAATAATCGCCCCTGTAGCGAAATTCGAGCTAGAGATCCTAGCGTCTGAAATGACAAATTGCGAGCACCTTACGCTACACGGCTACTGAGATCGCCATGTATGGATAAACATAACTGATCATTTGTACTCGCAAGTTGGAACTCTCATTTCGAAAGTAGGTGCCAGTTACTTCTGTATCTAAATTTACAGGAAACCAGCGCTCGAAATAACCTCATATCAGCACGGTGAACAGAATTAGTGACGTAACATTTACGTGTGCCTTTATAACGATTGTCATGTGTTTTATCTATCAATGTCGAATTAAATGCCACGGTTCAAGAAATGTGTTGTGTTTGACTGATATGGCCTTTCAAACACGACCTTTCGATTTGACCTTTGATATAATTTAACCTGTCTAGTATGGGGAGAAAAAATCGAAACCTTATTCCCAGTTATTAATAACTTCTCAGGACTGAATAATTAACGACGTGTTGTTCTACAAGGGGATATTTCTGCAACGTCACGACTTCATAGAGATTAGAGCCGAGACTGACATACAGGTCCACTCAGAATTCGGAACTGAGCTCTGATTTCTGGCACGTGAACAATGACAATTTCCTTACGTGTTACTAAGTCAGTGGGTGTGGTACGGGGTTCACTCAGCCTCGTCAGGATAATTGAGGAGCTATTTCAAGGAAATAGCGACTCCGGTCTAGAAAACCGAAATTAACGGCCGTGGGGATACGTTGCGCTGACTACGCGACACTCTTTATCCGCTAAAGTTGGCACTACCTTCGCCGACAAGCGGCGGTCGCTCGGTCGGTATAGTTCATTTGCGGACTAAAACAACGAAGTTTTAAGGTTAGTACTTTATTACCGATTTACACATCTAGAGCCTTATTTTATATACATAAATCGGGTGTGCTTATGGTAACGCCATGTCCGTGTGTATGTCACCCTTCCTTGAGTCACCTGAAGGACATTATGAAACTTCATGTGCACATAATGCCATTATAGGCTACCCCACATTTATAAAAGGTAAAGTTGTCCGTGTTCTTAACTAATTAAGCACTAGACCATGAAGGCGTATGTGGGAGTGGATGTATAGATCCACGTTTTCTTGACCTCGGTACTAGTTGGAGGTGAGTGGTCAGCTTCACGCCCCGGCCGCTTTAGTCCCAGGAGAAGAGCCCCTGGTACCCATTGGATAGGAGGTTGGGTTGACCCCAGAGCCTGTCTGGACGACGTGGAGAGAAAAAACCCACGTTCATACCCTACAGTTTTCTACCGCCAACGGAATTCTGAGGCGACAAAATTAGCACAGGATCCTCAAATATCATGAGATCTGAAAAGATGTGACTTATTAATGAGATACTTTGCGTGGTTTGTACATGGCGTCGAATAGAATAATGACTGGTGAGTGATGAATTACAATTGCATAAGGACGGAGTTGTGGCCTAAGGTAGGTCTGGAGGGGACTAAATTACAGTTAGCCTTTAGCTTCGAGATTACGGCCTTCTGGGTTGTGACGCCGTTTAGTCGGTACAGAATTTTTCGGAGGAACTGCTGCGTCCCTCTTCCTGGAAGAAACGTAAGTAGTCCTTCCACTGGAGGATTATTATGCCACACATAAGGTTCTCTCAGCGGTGTCTGTGAAGATTACTGTACACCATACAGTCTGGTTGATATTTATCAATGTTTCAGGGAATACTGCTGCCTCCAATTTCAGTTGTTCTATCCTGAAGATGGAGGCAGAAGGCTCATCTTAATCCATGGTAAGTATCAATTTACATGGCCTCACATCCCAGAAGACTGTAACCTTGAAGTCATCAACGTAAGAACCTCAAATCTCGCTACTTTGACTACATAGTAATATTTAACGAACTATGTGAGCTAGCCTTTGTGAAGTGTCGGTAGTCTACGAACACAGATCATAAACATTCCTTAAGGGGGCGTTCTCATCAGACAATGACGCATTATTAAACAATTACTAATGCCCATCTACTTTAAGAATCAGGATGCATTATAACTTGTGCAGGCAAGAGAATACCTGTGTAGGTGTGATTGAATTTACCACCACAGTAAGCATAGGTGCCAGCATAGAGCAGTCGGTATGGCGACTGGCTACGGGCTAGATGACGGAGGATTCGGAGTTCGAGTCCCGGCAGAGTCAAAAATTTTCTCTTCTCTATGCCTTCCAAACCGGTCCTGGGGCCCACTCTGCCTTCTATCCAATGGGTACAAGGGGCTCTTTCTCCGGGCGTACAGCGGCCGGGTCGTGAAGCTGACCATTCTCCTCCAACTAGTGCCGAGGTAAAGGAAACGTGAACCTATACACCATTTCCCCATACCCCTTCTTGGCGTAGCGCTTAATTAGTTAAGTACAGGTACAATTTCCCCTTTTTTGACCAGAATATGAACACCGGAAACATGTTGAAAACAAAATACGATAAGTTTATATTGATGAAATAACAGCCTACGTCACCAAATAATTATGATTCGGTCTCGTTGCCATGCGTTCCATTTTCAACCTGCGACTGGAATCAACATTTCCTTACCGGAATTTTTGTTGAAGACAAAAATTTCATTCTGTAAGGTTGCCTACTCAAGACTCTTTAAAGTTTAAATATCGGGCAAGCATAAGGTATCAGGAATGTTCTAGTTGGAACTGCACATAGCATCGAGACACTAAATTGTATAATTAATTAACAGTTCCTGGTAACCTCACCATTCGATCAAACAATTTGAAGGAAATGAGATATCGGATAACATTCAGAGAACTTCTAGTTCTTGGGTAAGAAATATCTTCCTAACGCTCTATTCTCTTATATCCTGAATTCATATTCTTCCGTCAGTGTGCAACGCCCAGCTTAATACTTTATCTTGAAAGCTCTGCTGCATAACAAACTTAAGGAAAGAAACTGGAAATGTGAAACTGCTGATAGACAAGAAATATAAGCCACAGGTAGAGGGCAACTAGTTCCTCATTTCCTTTTCTTCTTCTACGTGTAAACATGTCTGTAAAATTTTACAGCCTTCCTTCTGATTGCAGTCACAGAAACTCCTTTCCGGTCTTTTAAAAAAGGACACTTAGTTTAAAGAATTTTACGTCTCAGCAACCATTTTTACAAAGAAAGAAATACAACACTGTTTGAACCTCCTAATTCTTTCTTCCGAGATTTTTTTGAGAGTAACAATGACACATGTACAGTTGTAACTAGGAACTGGGAATTAAAAGGATGAAAAAATGTCATTGTGGGAATTTTATAATTTGTACTCTTCGTCAAATGTTATTACGGTGATTATATCTAGGTGTTTGGGATGAGCAGGTATGTAACACGCTCAGGGAGATGAGAAATTGTACGGAATTACTGATGGAAGAACTTACTGGAAAACACAGGTGTAGATGGGAGATTAATATTAAAATATATCTTAAAGGAATGGAGTATGATGGTGTGGAATGTATTAATTTGGCTCAGAACTGGGTCCAATGACGATATTTTCTGAAGAGTGAACTGAACCTTGGGATATCACAAAAATCTAGAGATTTCAAGACTAAGTGAGCGAATATCAGCTTCTGAAGGACTATGTTTCCTGTAGCTAGTAAGAAAGGAGTTGAAATCTTTTAAATTTCATTTAGATATACTCAGCTGCGTCGTATATACAATTAAGGAGATCACGATATAATGAGCAATCAACAGATTGAAGTGCCAGGCCTAACTAGTCGATGTATTCCACAGCAATGCGATGTCAATATCGTTTTGTCAGGTGACATCGCATCTCATCCGTCGCCTACACATTCAGCTTCATTTCCTTCTGAAGAACCCGTCTGTGTACCACAAATATGTTCTACAAACAAACTCCACGGCCTGTAGTCCACAAGCGAACTATACCGACCGAGCGGCCGCCGCTTGTCGGCGAAGTTAGTGCCAAATTTAACAGATACCGGGAGTCGCGTGGTCAGTGCAATGAATCCCCACGGTCGTTAATTTCGGTTTTCTAGACCGGAGCCGCTATTTCCTTCAAATAGCTCCTCAATTATTCTCACAAGGCTGAGTGGGCCCCGTTCCAGACCCACTACTTCTTAGAAAATCTGGTATCGCAGGAAATCGAACCCGGGACCTCTAGATCTGTAGCCAAGACCTCTGACCACTAGACCACAGAGGCGGTCGAAATATGTTCTTGCGATATAAATATAATAATAAAAATTGACGGTGCTTCTCAATGACGAAATATCAGAGCTGTAATCTTGAAATAATCTCAAATAGTTGTGATTGGTTTCGCTCACTTTCGGAGAGTAAGACTATAAAATTTTAATCTGAGAAATTTGTATCGCTGAGTCGCAACGTCGAAATTACCGCAATTAAATTTTTACTCAGTATCTGACAAATGCAAAATGTGCGTTAAGTAATTGATCTGTAATGTAGAAATCTAAATTGACAATTTCGTCACGTATGGAGTTATCCGTAGGAGAAGAAATTACTGTGACGTTAGTGTGTTATTCCACGACAATTAATATAGCTGGGTCTTCACTGCCTGTCACAGGGATAGCTTTACTTACTTTAATATTATCAATAATTTTTATGAATATGGTTAGAATAGTATGTTTGTTCAACTGCTGCTATTTGCAATAGAATATGCAATTTTGCGACTCTAAAAATGCAATATTTTACTTTCTAAGAACAGCTAGAAATTTAAACCATTTGGACTTAAAACAGCAATTCTGAAGTCAGAGAACTGGGCTTGCCGGCTAAAGGCTGAAATGTAAGCATTTCAGTCTTCATAACGCTTCACTCACTCACTCACTCACTCACTCACTCACTCACTCACTCACTCACTCACTCACTCACTCACTCACTCACTCACTCATGGAGCTGAACCCTTCTTGAGAAGCCGCCATTTGTGCAGCTACTCAAGAACTTACCAGCATTTTATTGAACCCGAAGGTTCGTTACCGCGTTCACAAGAGCCCTCCACAGCCAGATCGATCCAGTGCATACCATCCCCAACCTACACTTGTAAGATCCACTTTAATATTATCCACCCATCAAAGTCTCAGTCGTCCTAGTGGTCTCTTTCTTTCCGATTTTCCAACCAATATCCTATATGCATTCCTTTTCCCCCATTCACGGTACATGCCCTTCCCATCTCATCATCCTTGGCTTGATCTTTCTAATTGTACTTGGAGAAGAGTACAAGTTGTGAAGCTCCTCATTATGCAGATTTCTCCATCCTCCTGTCACTTCAACTCTCTCTTTGTTCTCAAACATCCTCAGTCTACGTTCTTCCCTTAATGTTAGAGACCAAGTTTCACACCAATAACATTTACTGTACCCAAATATTATTCAACAGATGATTGTATTCTTGTCCGCTTATTCACGCGAATCTGAAAGAATATTACCATGTAAATATTTTATTAGATTGGTTCCAAACTGGTAAATTTTCTTAAATTCATTTACGTCTCCCTCTAGGTCCGAGTGAGTTCCTCTTTCTTTTTAATGTTTGCTTCAAGTTCAACAATACTGCCTTGCCAATGTGCCTTTAAAATACACGATCATACTGATCATGCCTTTTCCTATCAAAAAGGCCTCTGATGTTACGCAACAGGGAACTTTGCGAGTGATGGGAACCACAATTGTCAAGGTAGTTACATTAGGAGGTATCTGTGCAGGGCAGTTAGGAGACGCAACACATTTAGAATTATATCCAGCGGTAAGTTTAGGCATTAGCACGTTTGAATATTGAGGATCTGCTGCTAGACAGTTAGCTGAAAGGATAACAAGGAATATTTTATGTAAATGCCTAATTCCGTAAGGCCGATTCGTTTTTTGAGAAGCCTGAGAAAATTTGTTTCAGCGTGCAAAAGCGTACAGATGCGACGTGCGTGCATCATGCATCTCTACGGCACTTTTCCATCATATCAGTGTATCCGTGACAACTGATTAATTAAATGGCTCTAACGAAATATTCTACATGCACATTATTAGCGTAGCGACGCTGGCGGGCGTCCGGGGACAGCTCAAGTTTTCGGACACCATGCAAGGCCTCATAGAAGGTAAAGCTATTGCTATAACAGGACGTGAAGGACCATAGGTTTGTGAGACGTCGAGGCTCCCAAATTTTCTAGATAATCGGTTCACAGATGGCGGTGAGTTTGTCAGCCTTAAGCGCCGACCTCCCTTTATGCCAGAGGAAGATCCTTTGTACTGATTTCTGTTGGAGACTGAGCCGACCCCAGGGTTGCAAGTACGTGTATTATGTCAACTGAAAAATACAAAGACGTCATCGGGAATTGAACCCGCGACCTTCTGGCTTGTAGCACAGTGCCTCAACCAACTATGCTACCGCATGCCCCTAACCTCATACTCTCCAAGGTCAAATTTAACATACTAGAATGTCCACGCTTTCCTGAAAATAATTTTAAATGCAAAATATTTTATTTTATTTTGAAAAAGGTGTAACAATTCGGCAATGAAAAGATGTGTAATTATACACACATAATGCAATTACAGGAAGAGACAGGTATTGAAAAACCTACAGATATAGAACAGGAGTGAAATATAAGATGCAAATTTCATAGTGTTTGCAGTAAAATTTGTACTGGCTGAAGGAAGACAGGGGCCCCTTGAGGCTCGGGATCCGGGCGTGGTCATGCCCCCCGGAGCTATAGTACATAAGTCACTAACCGCCATTCCATATTTGTGGTCTAAAATTCCTTAACTTGAATTGTAAGGGCGGGGCGGGCGTGTGAGCGCAGGGCCCCGAAGTTTAGTGTGGTATAGGTGTTCAACTGGTTCTATAAGGTAGATTTCTGGAGACTGTAGAACAACATGGCGGCATCTTTTGTTATGATGGATACAACCAATGAACCACTGGAGGTGAGGCTGGGGAATTTCGTTCTGAGATAGATTACAAATATACCTATAAGTTTAGCACGAGCAATATGGACATATTGTGAACTACTAAATCTCAGTGTGACACCTGAAATTCACATGATGGTGATTATGAAGACAACATGTTGTGACAACATGTAACCTGGGAGATACCAAACTATGTGGTGTTCCCAATCAAGAGACACTAATCAATACATCTGACAAATTTAACATCGATGGAACCCGTAACAACATTGTTAGATAAAAAATTGATTATAAAACAACACGTAACAGATAGAAGTCAAAACGTAATATTAATAAGCAACATTTTCACGTTGCAGGTATACACAAAATATAGGAAGAACGACTCCCATGGCGGAAGATTGATATAATAGCCGAGTTTGAAATACGACGTATAAGATGATAAATCTTAACAAAATTTTAATATATAAATTAAATTAAATTTTATTGTAGTACATGACGAATATACATTTTAAATCATTTTATAAACGACACATGATGGCGAGCAGTGCAATAGTTTAACGTAAATAACACACCTGAGGATGGCACAGTGATGCCGAAACATGTAGTGAAGTGACATGTGAGACTGTGTGCACTACAAGACGGTTATAGTTCTTGTTAGGGTCGTCATATACAGGATCTACTGAAGCACTCGATCGAAAGCAGATAAGTTCTTCCCAGAGCTTCTTATTATAATTCGCACTACGTNAATCTGCAAGCGACAACACCGTGAGAAACGGTAAAGCAGACTGTGGTTAACACCACATATACACGGTGGCAAATCCCAGAAGACTGCTTTCTTCATAGTCACCGCCGTGAAAGCCTCAAATCTTACATCGTCATATACTTGTTTGTGGTAATATGTACCTGGCCGATCACAGTGGCCGCGCGGTCTGAAGCATGAACCACCATCGCCCACTGGAACACTGGAGTCATGGGTTCGAATCCCACTCGAGGCATTGAGGTCTGTGTGCAGGTAGCGGCATTGTGACGGATTGATCCCCCGCCCAAACAGTCCTACCCACTATGTATAGGATTTAGAAGCTGAAATTGTGTCCGAAATCCAAAAGGGCTGTAGATCCATAGCAAAAAAATATGTACCTGTTTTGCTCTAAAGTGAAAGAACTCCAGATTTGGTAGAATGAGCCCATACAATAAAAATCCTTCATTTCTTTCTTCCTCAACTCTTGAGGAGCAGCAAAAATGAATGCTGATATGCTGTTCACAAAATGGCCAGCTATGTCAGGGTTGTTTACATCAGAGACCAAAGTATCAGAGGGTTTTTCTATTGGGATAAGGTTGGGTCAAGGATGGATTTTAAGGGTTGTTTTGCAGCTAGGCGGGCTTTTAAGCCATTCATAATTCACTTTTTGCCATTCCATTTGTTTACCTGTGATGGGCCTGAAGTAAAGGGTTCTTTTTTGGAGGGGGAAAATGTGCAGGGCACGTCAGGTGGTGGGAAATGAGGGCCAGCGTGTAGCTGAGCCACGCTGTTTAGAGCTCTTCTCGGAATTTCTTTAAATCTTGTTGAAACTGACATTCCCACAGCTGTGACTGTTCTGGGATCTAGTGCTGTGTAGACAGGCAGAAGTTTACCGCCGTTTCGGAGGAACTTACTGCCTCAACCTTCAGGGTAGAAGAGTAAGGCAAGCCAGCAATCAGCGAGAAGCATCATATTGGCTCTGCTCGTTGGTTCGTGTAAGCTCTAGCAGTTCAGTTTCGTATCGAAAGCCCTAACAATTTGTTCAATTATTGTATTTCGATTGCTGCAGTTGTCATGTCCGCCATGTTTCCTTCAAAATAAGAAATATCAATACAATCATGCAGGAATTATGGTAGAACGTAGAGGAAAGCAACTTAGCAATTGGGTATAAAGAAAAGCGTGCTGATCTTGGTATTTATTGAATGGGGCCTATTATTTAGTTATATTGCGTTATAAGCACTACATCCAACAGAATGTTTACCAAAACGTGACTAATAACATCATGAGAACCACGTCGGTTTTTCGGATGAAACAGTAAATAATGCCGGCTTACTTGGTACTGCTAGTTCCGGAGTAATTTATCACACAGCCAAACCATCCTCCAGGCGATGAATGGCATACTAAGTTTCATAATGAAATTAATTGCTACTCACACATCGAACATACTAATTATTATAAACACATGAAAGTTAAAAATTCACATAAATATCCTGATGCTCTTTATTATATACATATGCATATAATTTGCTTTAGAGAAAAGAAAATGAAATATAAAACCCTCAAATCGGGTCTTCTTGTTATCCAATGATAATTACGTTTGCCAACAATGCGTTAAATAATTTAGCCTGTCTTTGATCTCAGTATATCCCGATTTAGTCTTTCCACCAACTGAACATGTGAAATCTGACGTATTGAAAATTTACGTGAACAGTATAAAAAGTACTTAAATCACTCGCAATTGAATGAGCATTATAAGATACACCGAGAATCGAACCCCGACTCCTCGGGCGTCCAGCTGTTAGTCTAGCAGCTATACCGACTGATCTATCCAGTCCCGTAGAGTGAAAACAGTAGATAATTTAAACAAGGACAGAAGTAAATAAGTAAAGCTGTCCCTGTGTTTAACTAATTAAGCCATGAAGGAGTATGAGGGAGGGATATATAAATATACGTGTATATTTTCTTGGTCTCGGCACTAGTTGGAGGTGAGTGGTCAACATCACGCCCCGGCCTTTTTACCCCCGGTACCCATTGTATAGGGGGTTAGGTGGACCTCAAATTAAGTCTGGAAGATATGGAGAAAATTCTTGACTCTACCGGGACTCGAATTCCGACCTCTTGGTCGTCCAGCTAGTAGCCAGTCACTATACTGACGTACGCTATTCCGGTTCTAGGCAAACAGTAAAATATTCAAATAATTTTTTTTTAATTGTTTCATTTTTGGTCCGTTACACTATCAATCACAGAGTTAGTAGAAAGTCCGTCGAGTGTAACAATTTGTAGGTCACTTCTTTATCACTTCTGCCTTACATGTTTCGGTTTGCTACAACCATCATCAGAGGCACTTACTACAATTATGAAAACACTGTCGCTGTTTATGATGTTCACAGTTATGTTTGTTGTGTGGACGCTGCTACAATATGTTGACGTGTAAAGGCACAACACTTGCTAGGATAGTTGAGTACACTATCAATTCTCACTTTCCATCCGAAACTGTTTTTAAGTTAAAACGCTAATGTTAAAATATTTAAAATATTTAAAACGTTTGATGAAAAATGCTAGGCTCCTCCTTGTTAATTCATCCCGAAGATTGGAGATGTCAGCTTGAGGTTGTATGGCTTATGGTTAGATGTTTCCTATGTGCTGTGTGTTGTGTACTGCATTTTAGCATTTTACATCAAATGTTTTAAATATTTTAAATATTTTAACATTAGCGTTTTAACTTAAAAACAGTTTCGGATGGAAAGTGAGAATTGATAGTGTACTCAACTATCCTAAGAAGTGTTGTGCTTTTACACGTCAACATATTGTAGCAGTGTCCACACGACAAACATAACTGTGAACATCATAAACAACGACAGTGTTTTCATAATTGTAGTAAGTGCCTCTGATGATGGTTGTAGCAAACCGAAACATGTAAGGCAGAAGTGATAAAGAAGTGACCTACAAATTGTTACACTCGACGGACTTTCTATTAACTTTGTGATTCAAATAATTAACTGCTCTATTGTCGTTAATAACTAAACTGCTGCACTTCGTATAAACGCGATGGGTGCACGAACCCGCTGTCTCGAAAAGCAGCAGTTATGCTAGGCCAAGTCAGTCGAATGGGAGCGTCAAAAGTTCCTACAAACCTATTCATCCTACTTGTCTAGGGCGCCTGAACTTCACCTTTGTAAGGGAATCCAGCATTCACATCTGAAGTACGGAACAAACCGACTTCTGAGAAAACTTTTATACCGTACTGATGTGTGTAGTAAGCGAACGAATTTAAAATTCTAGTTCAAAATTAATTCTGAGGTTTATATATGCGTGTTTTAACTGGTAGTTAATTTCTATAGGTTGGAAAGTTGTAAGAGACTATCCCAAGTGTTATAAAATCAACGTATCTTCAGCAAGTTAGACACGCAAAATAATGTCATTTGAATGGGTTAATTTGATTTGCCAATAGAAATTGTGTGTGCATACACACACACACACACACACGCATCAAGTCTATTAACTCTCGCTTGTTGCATTTTTGTCCACCATAACACTAATCAATCTTCATTTATTATATACAAACACATATCACTACAAATAGACATTTGCGTAACAAATAATTGCAACATATGACGAATAAAGCTGGCAATTCTATAGCGCATCATTCTCCCACAAGCTCATACCGCTTCAAGAACGTCACCATATTAGTTCATAATGAGAAATATTAAAGATCGTAATATTTAAACCAACGGGTTATTTCGTATCGCTTTACACAGATCGTAAATATGAGACAGAGTATTTTCTATCAGAAATTCCAATTCATATATTGAAAGTAAAATTAGTAAAATTGCTGTTAAATTTGGAGCAAAAGTTTTAGCTTGTTAAATTATGTGGTACGCAAGATATGTCTTCATAACGAGAAAAGTACCAGGCCAATTCAATTTTACTAAAATACCATAAACAACTGCAAGTCAAAGCCAATGCAACTTACGATACGATCCCAAGTTGATCACACAGACAAACAGAAATGGTATGTCCACAAGTATGCAAACACTCACGTAAGACCCGTAAGACGCTGCTTCCACTACATGCCTTCGACGGAAACCGACACTGAATGACGAATGTAGCAAAAGATGTCACTCGTGTTGTATTGATACGGCTCTCGAAAAAGGAAGACTGTGATGAATATGATCTGCACTGCGACTTACCGCAGAGGAAAAAGAGACACAGAAGAATGCTGAAACCAGATGCAGACACATGTAAACCCTTCCCTTTAGTGATCTCATGATTCTTATGGGAAAATATAACCTTGATTTTACGTGAATTTCAGACGCGGTTTGGATTGGTAATCGGATATATTGAACACTTACAGAACGTAACTACATATAGCTACGACAGTCTTACTGAGTTACACACACCAAAGATTACTACAGCAAACATAAAGTCCTGAGTCTTCACTAGCCGTTACTTGGTAGTGGCCTCCAACGGCAGACGCTTCCTTTCCTCTGAGTCCCCGAACTCTCTTCGGTCTCAGCTACTATCTGCACACTCATCATAACTGCAACTCGCAAGTGACTCAACACTTTTTTTTGGTTAAATTATTTCTGGCCTTCGCCAGCAGAGTCATTTCTGGCTTCAATCTCTTCAAGATTCATGACTAACATTTTTATTCTCTCCTAGACATGCACGTGTTTCGGAATGGGACCTCCCCTTCGACGAAGGAGGGGTCGGTCTTTCTATGAAGGCGTTACATTTGTTGCTCCGCGGTTTCAGCACGAGCATATCCGCGCTGTCGCGGCGTCCAGGTCACTATGGACTCTGTGCAACCTTTGTTACTACACGATAGTAACATTTATACAAGGTGTACAGAGCGTTTCTGTGAATTTAGGCTTGTGCAGTAGGTTACGCCATAACTTATAACTACACTGAAACTGCAGTTAGTCAGCTGAACGGTCGTAGGCTTCGCCGCGGCCATAATCAAGCCTCTTATACTTCCTATGCATGACTTATCCTTGTCCTATACCATGAACATTCGGATTATTTCTCTCTGTGCCTGAACAATTTATTTATACAGTTATACACGTAAAGAATTCTGAAAGCCACATGCAATTCGGGGACTCAGAGTCAAAATCGAAGTCACTTTTTGACTTAAATAACTCTGAAATTTCTTTGAGAAAGGAAAGAGCCAATAATCTTGATTAGACTGATCGAACATTGTAATGTAAATAATTTATATAGCTAGCCAAGGTGCCATGTTGTATCAAAAACTTTCTCAATATCAAAGAATACAGCACACGTAGACATTATCAAAGAATACAGCACACGTAGACAACGTATAAAACGTCTCTTATATTATTGTGTGTTCTCTCGTTAGTGGGGGATAAACGTGTCCACAGAGCTGTTCCCTAGCAATGGATGCTGTACTGCAGCCTGTTTATGCAGCTCTTACTTGGCAATTGATCTACATGTCACAATACATATGAGATTAAACGATATGTTATGTTATTTATTTATTTTTGTGATTTAACGACGCCTGTTAATATTTCAGGCTATATACCACTAAAATATCAGTGGAGATAGTCAGTGTTCTGGCCAGAATTCGAACTGGTCACCTCTTGAATGAAAATTAGAAGCGTTACCGCTTGGTTAAATTGCTCGGTGAAACGGTACTGAGAACACTATATCTCTAAAAGTTTACAACGTAAGATTAAGGTAAAGCCTTCTCTCGGCCAAAGAAACATGCCATGAAAGTGCACGTGATCATGAGGTAAAGGTCCACGAATTTTGAATCCCCGCACAAGATGGAGAAGAGTACACACATCACACTCCGCCATTTTAATTTTAGTAACACTGACGCGGCTCTGTGAGTCACAGAGCCGGGCTGCATAAAGTGCTGACGAAGAGAAAAATTGTTGCTCCTACAATTCAACCCCAGCTAACTACTTTACGGACTAACCTGCAGAATAAACAAGGAGTTCTGGGAAGAACTTTCATACGACAGGGGCAGCATAGAAAACGACGCTTCCAACAGCTCTTTTATTTCGGGTGTATTTGTTGCCACGTAACATTTTATGGAGCCGTTTTCTAACAACGATATGGGGATGTATGTATAGACACACAGAATAATGGGAGGGATTCATGAAGTAAGCCGTAGAGATGGGCTCAGATGCAATGCTATACATACCACATTTCATAAAGACCTGTATAACCCCTCAAGCCTACTCTCACAAGTAGACTTATATGATCACCATGATGTCTGCGTATCCACTCTATTAAATTTGATCACATAAACCATTCTTTATGAAACTTGGCATATATAGCATGGCACTCGAGCCGATCTGAACGCCGTACTTCATATATTCCTCCCATCAGACTGTATATCCTCCTATTGTTGCTACGTAACCCCTAGGCAAAAATGTTACCGCTTCAACGAATACACATTCAACAATAGAATTGTTGAATGAGTGGTTTTCTGTGGGGTCCGTGTCGTATCAAAGGAAAACAGACGATTAGTTCTTCCCAGAACTACTTGGCTCAAAATAAGGAAAGTAGACTAGAAATAAAAATAGGTTTATGAGATCGCCATGCTGTCTCTGTAGCTGTGAACTCTCCCCCTCCTAAATCTTTTTATGCCTCAACCAAACTTTATGAAACTTGTTCTTTAGAATAAGGAAAGTAGGCCAATAAATATAAAAATATCACGAAAATTACTTTCACACGACGAAAACTATAGAGCTCGGAAGGGTCTAATTTTGATTTCGAAAGCTTTCCAAATTATTACATAATAATTACGAAATATGATGGTGAAATTTTTCTTGTGTTTAATCAATTAAGCACCACTCCATGAAGCTGTATGGGGGAGTAACATTATAGCTCCACCATTCTTCACCTAAGCACTAGATGGGGCTGAATGGTCAGTTTCAAGCCCCTGTCGCTTTACTCCTGGGGAAGCAGCCACGGTACCCGTGGTAGGTAGAAAGCTCTGTAGATGGACCTCGCAGGTTTCGACGCTGTGGAGAGGAGAAATACCTCTTACCTTTACCAGGAACCGACAATTATAGAACATTATATATACGATACTTTTGTAAAGAGTATAGTTTTGAATGAACGTCGGACCTGTGTTCAGTCCTCCGCACTGAGACACCTCTTCCTCTTTGAGACGTTTCTTGTTTTCCTCAGTCTTCTCAGGCAAATCCTATCATTCGACGCGATATGAGTTTATGAAAAATACGCTAAATTTACACATAAAATATGTGTGTATATATATATATATGAAGAAACAGTACTTATCATTGTAAATTTTCTTGGAGGCCATATATTTTCACACAATTTTCATTTTTCCAAGTGTCCCTGCTTCGAGTCCAAAAGTTTCCAAGTGCAAAAAGCGAACTCCGAATAATGGCACAGGAGGTTGGTTTCAAGCAGTACTGAGACTGCTGGACAGTCTGTGTGCTACCACAGTGAAACGGAAACCAATGAGTAACAGTGGCCTAACTTTCATTATAATAAAGATGTTTTTCAATGAGTCTGATCACTTTATTCGGAGTAGATTCTTAAGGAGAAGAAATTTAAAACAGGGAATAAAATTTAGTTTAATTTATCCATCCATGATTTTCATGATGGAATTAGGAGAAGAATTATTTCTTGAAATAGATCCAGTTGTTGTTTAGTTCTAATGCTGTTATAGCTCCCTTCAATTCCAAGGCACTGAAGATCATAATATTCCTAAACAATAATTCTGTAGTTGTTTTTACAGATGTGAACCGTACACTCTTACTTTGATGGGAGAATATATATATATCAAATGTTTAAAAACATGGCGCTCAGAAAAATAGTTGGTGCCGAGAAGGATAAAGTAGGTCCAAGCCAGGAATTTTGAAATTTACGTGTCTACAGGTTATGTAGCGGTTAGTTTCAAGCGAAATCAAGAAGGATGGGCCGTGTATGTGGGTAGGACAGTAGGAAAGAAGAAACGCACATACCGAGAATAAGCTCAGGAGATAATATTAAGATTGATATTATAGAGCTCGAGGGTGATTTTATTTAAATTGGCATATAAAAGAACCAAAAACTGATGCCGGAAGCAGCGTCATCAGCAGCGACTTGAAGCACAAAGCAAATGATGCTCGAGATGGTTCAAGTTCGTATAGCAACAGGCGTGACCAGAGTGGTTTGAACGGCTGTTGTACTGCGATGTGGAAAGCAAATGGAAAAACTACCATATTATCACTTTTCCTCTTTCCAAAAACAGAGACACCATGTATGTGAACCAGAAGACGCAAGAAGATGCTGGATGACCTTGGGGACAGAAGAGGATATTCTCATTTGAAGGAGAAAGCTCTAGATCGCATTAAGTGGAGGAACTGTTTTGGAAGAGACTGTGGACCTGTCTTCTGACAGATTACTGATGAATGAATGAATGAAAGAAGACCAAAATTAGATGGATATTCTTTAAAAAATGCTGGATGACAAAATAATTTTATAAACACAGAGAGTTGGGACCGCCTGGAAACGAAAGGAAGACCAATTTAAGGGAGCAAGGCTGACGACGCACATTGAATGTTGGGAACATCGTGAGAACAATTTTCTTCTTCGAAGAGATATGAAGTCTTACAAATATCTCGGTTCATGCGTTGAACAATATACATTCACGTTTCAGCAGAAGGGGCGGGGAGAAAGTGATATTTGGCTGCTCAGCTATAGCAACGCCGCTTCCCAACATCCAAAAACCCAGAGCTGTAAAAGATTCATGGCAATTGTAGAAACTCTGTAGTTTTGTACTACAAATGGAACGCATATAAAAGAAGAGCAGGACTAACACTTGCACGGATGGCAGTTGTTTGCTCTGTGAAAGCTGAGGTCTTGTTTTTGTTCCTAAGGGTTACTCTTTCTTTACTGTGAGCATGATGGAGAAACACTCCTCACCCCCTAGACCCCAGCTTATTGAACGTTTTTCTAACTGGTCAAAAAATAAGACTTGTTCTAAAAATAACAGCCTCAGGTAAGAGGAAAGTTGTCGACGTTAAGCTGCAGAGGTCTGGGGTCTTGATGGTTATGAAAGATGGGAAAGGAATATTTTAGCTGCTGAACAGTCACATTCTGTGTTGTATAAATGTATCATAAAATGCTTTGATATGGCAAAGGTTTTACTTTTGCTAGATTATTTAATGTTTTTATATCAACTAATACGATTACTTAATACGATTATATTGGTGAGGACGGGACTGAATTACGATGTACTGTTGCATCCCGGTGTGTAAATCACCACTGATAATATTTATTATTGAAATATATGTTGGCGTTACAAAGTAAATATTTATTCTCTGAATTATATTTACTTATGCATTTAGCTTGAGTAGCTGTAAACGTGTGAAGTTCACAGTGTGTGTTCAGTGCCGTACATTCACACGAAACATTCAATATCCACAACTAACTACAGTTTTAATCAACAGATAAAAAAACAAACGATAGACTTTGTAACTAAAACCGGACCTAAAGATGTGCGGAAACATATCGTCCTAAACAGCAAACTACACCTGCTGGGAACAGTGTTGTGCTGACAGGAATATCCTAAGCATTATCTATAGATATTGAGATATATATATAATTGACGACAAGGAAAGTATATTTCCATAATTTTTGTTCAAGTGAAAAGTCTTTTACTTCAAATTGAGCACGAAACTCCGGAGCGAACCATTACATATGACGGGAAGCATGTACACTGCCTCTTAAAGAGCGGCATTGTAGATTATAATGCATTCTCCGGACACATAAATCTATGTAACACCAAACTCCTATCTAGCTACATCTGGCAAGGGCATTTCTGTAGAAGTTGGCAGTCGCTCCGCCGAAGATCAAATCCCACACCTTTCGTGGAATCTGAAGGTCCTTTCCCATGCATTATCATGGCATTTGAGCCCATCTCAACGGCGTACTTTTTAAATGCTTCTCATCAGTAATACCAACACTGAAACCTATTAAATTGTTGAGGTAATGATATTAAGAATTGCTGGGTTTTTGGACTTCGCCCATCGTCAGGTTTTCTAAAAACCAGAAAACATAACGTTTCGGAAACTGGACTTGTTTCAGTTCNGATCTTAATATTACTTGAATGTCTAAACCCACTGCAATGAAACTTGGTATTTTTGTGTTATGCCATCTGAGGTCATATGTGTACATCATAAATCCTTCTCAACAATAGTACCAACACCACAGCCTCTTAAATTATTTAGCTAATAATCTTAGTATTGCTTGAATGCCTGAACCGATCGTCATGAAACTTGGTATGTATATCATGCTAACCGAGATCATCTCAACTGCCTACTTAATAAGCCCTTGTCATCACCAGTATCAACACTACAGCATCCCAAAGTATCATACCATATACTAAATTCGTAGTGAAAGGAAAGTAGACGTTAATATCTTCCCAGAATCTCTTGTATTTATATTGCAAGATTATCTTTTAACTATGACGGACAACTTAGTGGATATTACATTTTTCATAATCCTACGAGCATTCAAATAACTTTCAGCCACGTCAGACCATATTATCCAACCGAAATCGACGATTCAAATAGCTACATATCCGAGTATTAAATTTATTTATAGGAGAAATATTTAAAGAAACGAAGGTAAAAAAGGTAAAGCTGTCCTTGTGCTTAACTAATTAAACACTACGTCATGAAGGCGTATGTGGGAGAGGAAGTATAAATCCACACTTTCTTGACCTCGGTACTAGCTCGAAGTGAGTAGTCAGCTTCACGCCCCGGTCGCTTTATCTCCAGAGTAAGAACCTTCGGTACCCATTGGAGAGGAGGTTGGGTGAACCCAAGAACCGGTCTGGACGACGTGGAGAAAATTTGTGACCTTACCGGGACTCGAACTTCGACTTCCTCGGTCGTCCAGCCCGTAGCCAGTCGCTATACGGACTACGCTATCCCGGCTCCTAATGAAACATAGGATAAGTAAAAAGACTTACTTCCAGATAAGATGTAGAAATTTGAAACATTTCACTCAAGAACTACTTCAAGGGGCCGACCTAGGGTAGGATAATTGGAACGAATTTATCTACCAGTCAGGAAATATATTCGTATGTTATATACGTAATAGAAAACGGTTTGTGATTATGTTATGCACACACAGAAGACTAATTATAGTACAAGTGTCTGACAGATTGAATTAATCGTCAGGCAGCCTTTACTCACTTCCACATTCAGGACAAAAAATTCGCTTAGTGGGGGGTGGAGTCCAGCTGGGTGCACTCGGCACGGCGGCCACTGATTGGCCTGTTGTACCTGCCCCGGGTGATTATGATGATGGAGAATTTGGTGGAATGAAGATTGGCAAGGGAATTCGAAGTACTCGGAGAAAACCCTCCTCAGCGCCACTTTGACCACCACAAATCCCATTTGACCAGACCCTGGATCGAACCCGGGCCGCCGCGGTGGGAAGATAGCGACTAACAGCTTGAGCTATGGCGCGGCCTTACATTGAAGACAAAGTAAAGGAATGAGAGAGAAATGCAGGAGATATAAAAAGCTTCTAAGAGACTTGGATCTGACATATATGCGAAAAGTCGACTTTGTCGATACTTGCTTTACTGGTCGGCCGGATTTCATTGCTTTTCGGTCTTAAGTAAAGAATGGTCCGTCGAGCAATAATAGACTTATTTTCCAAGGTGACGCATTGGAGGTCAGTCGTGAGAAAGTAGCTTCAACATCTATCAACCGAGATTTCTCTTACGCGATTGTACAAAGTTGACGGGACAGGAGATGAAGGTCTTTGGTCTTGCTCTGGGAGAAAAATGGACAACCTGTGCCCTTGGCTTCTGCATTTCTCAGTAACTGGGCTACTTATGATCAGCAGAATATTCAGAATCTTAGCCCCAGAGGATACAGCAGAAAACTGGATGAAGAATCCGTCGTGGAGCTAAAGCTTATAGCGTCCAGGTTCTAGGTTTCCTGAAGAGAAAGGAAGCCCATCTATCAACGTGAAGTTCCTTCACATCTCACTTTAAATCGTTCGAATTTCAGTATTTCCATCAGAATGCAGAGATTAGGTTCCGAAAACACATAAAAGGCTATAAAATACATACATTCGAGGCTGCACATTTTAATCTCTTGGGTTTCCTGCAGTGGTAAACGCGGAAGTTTCGTAATGCATAACAGAAGTATCTGGAAGTTATACTACAAATAATGCATTTTCCTACAATCAAAAGGAAATGTAACACATTAAATTTGCGTAGTTCTACAGTGAACAGTCGTCTTGTCCCCACTGCTTCATTGTATGAGAAAACGTTTCGTACATTTTAGCAGATGTCGAGACACTCCATCGTTGTTACAGGTGTTGAGTGGGTGATATCAGCTTCCAGGGGACGTGTGACCCCTGCGGTGACCGTAGTAGCAAAGCCGGGATTATTAAGGGTCACGCACTATTGTCATAGGCCATTGTGTCATGTTACAATTCAAAAATCCTTTTCATGTGTGCAATTATTTTATTTCCTTTTTTTCTTTTCTTTCTTTCTCCTGTAAGCTTCCAGTAATCCAAGATAGACGCCCACTATGTTATGTAACAATGGTGAAAGGTGTGACAATTCGTGTTAATACACAATTGAAGATTTTAGAACATTCTGCAGGAGTCTCAAAACGATTGTTCTGATTCTTCTTGGTTATAACAGAAAATGACTGAAGGCGTGTTTTCCGTTACGTCTTGCAACTGTGAGAATGAGTGATTGAAATAAAGATTCCTCGAAGCGTTGTCGAACAGTAAGTACGATTCATTTAACGAGGTTCCTCAAGCATGCAAACAGTCCCCTTCTCGTGCTGACAATACGAATCCGTCTAGAAATTGAAAGGGATCAGCTTCCAGAACACAGTGCCTTGCCTAAATGTCGTACACTGCCATTTCCCACTGCACAACAGGAGTTTATAAGCACACTGAAGTTTGTAGTAGAATTTCTAAATGCCATCTTTGCGACTTTTGCATTCTTCAATGTAAATATAAATCTGTTACTGACAGACATAATGGACTTATCTTCAAGAAATTATCTCCTTTCACAGAATCTAAGTTCATCATCGTGTTCACAAATGCCCCTTCAGACCAAAGTGTACGCTTAAAAATTTGTCCATGCGCTTAACTAATTAAGTACTACGACATGAACGCATATGGGGGAGTGGATAGGCTTTCTTTCACAAAATAAACAGATTTTTTATGTTTCTGCCCTGTGACCCAATTGTAGGCCTAAACCATTAAACTGGTTTTCTTAATATTCGATATTCTATTCTTATTTTCAGTCATACTGATTCACAAAGAAGCCTAACAGAACAACAGAAATTAATTATTCCATGAATTCCATAAAGTGGTTCACTAATTTTGTTGAAATTTTATATAAGAGACTTCCATCGAAATTCGTTGCTTAATTCCGATTTNGTAAGATTATTATTATCAATGGAATTTTCCATCTGTCCCACAAACCATGTCAGAGATGTAATAAAATATAATATGAGGGACTCAGTAATTTGCACCTAATTATTCCCATTTTAAATAAGATCAATAAACTACAAAGAATTCTACTGTAATTTTGTGAACATCATGGAATAGCCTACACACTTTCCAATCTTTCTCTAAGCTTTTATTACCACATTCACATTGGTGCCTAAATATTCCAAATAACCGTCCCTTCCTGCAAGATTCTAGGGGCGATTTGTATGAATTTGTTGTTTCCCTTGCATATGCAATCGCTATATAAAAGTCGGTATTGTAGACAGTTCCTCTAGAAGAATAAATATGTTATATTTGAATAACATCTTTTACAACAAAACACAGTCAATTTGTGTTACTCTGTTATGAGTTAATGTCTGATGTCCAAATTAGAATGTTGCAATCTTAATAAATGTACATCTTGTTTACCAGTTTAATCTCAGTATATTTACTGCTGTAATTCTTTGCATAATCTTGTACCTAACTACAAGCTTTGTATCTAAATCTTATTACAAAACTTTCAGAGGATTCCTAAAAAATATGTCAGTATAATATTCTAGTACATTGTAAGAACAATCCATAACATTATTATTTTCCCCTGTTTGGGGGATGCATGTTTATAAGAGTACTATCACAACAATATAAAATTGTTTATGTATTATTTTCAAGTTGGTTATTTAATGACACCTTCAGGGATAAGACTACACAGTGTCACGATAATGTCGTCTTAATACAAGATTATGACATTGTGCTTACTGCAAACCTCTCACCTACATCTATGTCTAAATCTTCCTAGCGGTCTCCTTCCTTCAATCTGGTTTTCCCATCAAATCCTATACACATTCCACGTACGACACCGCACGCACGTAAACTACACAACTAACAATAAGAACATACAACCAAGAGAAATAATCGACATCTTCTACCATCCGGAAGGAAAAACAACATGACCCAATGCTGGTTCACGATTTTTAACATAATAACTAATTTTTTTACATACAAAAGATTTTTAATACAATTTTAAATACATAGGGAAGCTATTTTATGGAAAAGTGAACATCACATTGCATGTAGTTGGAAACCCCAATCGAATACCCAGAAAATATGCTTAAACAAAACATCACACGTAAATCTATACGTCAACGTGGCTGCATGGGGCAAACTGTGATATAGTGAGCACTATTCATAACCTAAGTGCATAATGTTAAAACATCTTATGTGACAGTGTTTCCTGCTCATAGTGGTGTGTCTCTGAAGATGATTCTTTTGAATCGAAACACGTAAGGCGAATAAAGACTGAAGTGTTGTAAACCTGTATGTCATACTGGACTGAAAGTTATCTACTTTGTTCTGGAAATCTTAATCAGCATAAGTGGTTTTGTGGGTATCCCAAAATCTATGAGAATAATGTACAAATATTACAAATATCACAATATAATTTTCCACATGTTTCAATGTACAAGTGGTCTTATGACATAAAATAATCTTCAGAAGTTCCTGATATTAAATGTCAACATTCTTACCATGCAGGAACTTACCATCAACAACAAAACAGAAATCAATCATACCTTATCATATTGCAACAAGCCACCATGAACCTTACTCACTAATTGTTCACAACATACAAAAACAATCAAGTAAGTTAAGCTGCATGACCTGCCAATCTTATGATACTAAGGCAACTTACCTTCACATTGAGATTAACATTATAATTAACAATAACAAATTCACATAGTCTGAAACTTATCTATCACATAAATATCATATAACTGAAGTAGTATGGTGAGCCTTAAGAAGGTGTAACACTCATATTCACAGAGAGGCAGACATTGATGTTAACAAGAAAATAACTGAAGTACAATCAATTCTATGAGCTATTGTGTTTACAGCAAGAATGTAATGTATGTGAGTGAAGCCACATCCTTAACATTACATGGAATTGTGCATTTAAGCATCCTGTTGCAAGCCATATTAAAACCTCTATGTATAACACAGTCCATCAATAATGCAACAAACTGTTCTTTTTTTTCCATTTTTAACACAACATTTTTCAGCCTTAGACCATCTTCAGGTGTTTTAATATATTAAAAGTGCTACACTGAATTAATATGCATTAAATCACATGATAATATTATTATTATTATTATTATTATTATTGCTAGTGGGGTGGGACTATGTCCCTTGTACTGTGGCCACTGACTGGCCTATTGTACCTGCCCCGGGTGATTATGATGATGAAGAATTTGGTGGAATGAAGATTGGCAGGGGAAACCGAAGTACTCGGAGAAAACCCGGCCCAGTGCCACTTTGTCCACCACAAATCCCACTTGACCAGACCCGGGATCGAATCCGGGCCACCGCGGTGGGAAGCCAGCGACTAACCGCTTGAGTTATGGTGTGGCCACAGTCACATGCTATAGTCTACTTAATATAATAAACTAAAATCCATTAAAATTTTCTATTAAAATTTCCATTACTTTTGTCAAACTCTATTCCACCTCACAAGGGGTGTTGTCCACTAGTTTAGAACTTTATGTTCATCTCCAGGTCTTTTATTTGAAGCAGCTTGTTTTCTATATTCATTAGCCCATTTTTCTGTTATGTGTGCAATCTATAATCTAAAAAAATGCTATACGAGTATGTTAATATTGTTTTATGATTGTTGTTAATAACAAGTTATGTAATGTTGGTTTACTTTATACTTACATGCCCCTTGCTTATGTGTTGTTCCCTCTAGGAGCGAGTGGTGCTCTCTTCACTAGTGCAGATGTGTGTGTTTGCTCCTGTATTTATATGCCCTGGTTGTGAAGAGTGGGGAGAAGTGGGGGGGGGGGCTACAGTGTCATTTTGTGTAAATTGTAAATAATTCTTCAAATATACAATTGCGTGTATCAGTATTATAGTCATCACATGTAGATTCTACTTACTGGTATTGTAAATATGAGACCTCTCAAGCGTATTCAACTATTTTCCCTTCCTCCACATTTTTATGCGCCACAGTGCTGGAGTCTAGACAACTACAGCTTCAACTTCTCTAAAAGGGACCTTAAAGCAGTTATGATTAAAAGAATTAGGTGCAATGCTACTCAGACACCTGAAGCTAACAGTATGAAACCACCATTCTCTGTAACAGAAACCATTCTCACATGGTTGACAGACATCAGTATTTCTAATTCATCAAAATTACTATCTCCACGTTGTCACATACTTATTATCTATTCAGAAGAAGTCAAACAACATTATCAGGGAGATATTTAAACATTAAGAAGGATTGCATCTCAGCAATTCAGGACACTGACCTAACTATAAATATATCAACAATAATTTCAGACATGGCGAACTCTAAGACACTACGGTAGCCTCACACATAGGAAGGATGACAGGGCACATGACATTCATACCAAATTTTCTGTGGGGAATCCTCCTGGAAAGTGGATCCTTACAAGATGGAACATCTCATGGCAGAATAACATTAAAACAGAATATCAATAAGCATATTTTTGGATCACAGGTGGATTCACCTGGCTACACATCATATCCAACGAACATGTCCGTGACAGTGACTTTCAACCATCATATTCTGCTGCCACAGCACTGCTTCATAACATCCAATGAATCACTTAATGGCTTCATTAAGGTTTAGGATGATCACAAACAGTACTTCCTTACTTACTTACCTACTTACTCATGGAGCTGAGCCCTTCTTGAGAAGCCGCCAATTCTGCAGCTACTCAAGAACATCCCAACACTTTATGGAACCCGAAGGTTTATTACCTTGTTCACAAGAGCCCTCGACTGGTCCCTATCCTGAGCTAGATCAATCCAATCCATACCATCCCATACTATCTCACTAAGATTCATTTTAGTATTGTCCACCCACCTACGCCATGGTCTTCTCAGTAGTCTATTTTCTTCCGGCTTTCTCACCATGATCCTACATGCATTCATCTTCTCCCCCATTCGTGCTACATGCCCTGCCCACCTCATCCTCCTTGACTTGATCATTCTAATTATACTTGGAGAAGAGTTCAAGTTATAAAACTCTTTATAATGTAGTTTTCTCAAGCCTCCTGTCATTTCATCTCTTCTCCGTCCAAATATTCCCCTCAGCACCTTCAGTCTATGTTCCTCCTTTATGTCAGAGATCGAGTTTCACACCCATACAGAACCAGAGGTAAAATCATAGATTTGTAGATTCTAATTTTTATGTTTTTGGACAGCAGACAAGAAGGCAAAAGGTTCTGGACTGAATGGTAGCAAGCATTATCCGAGTTCAATCTTCTCTTAACCACAAGCAATACTCATGTCTCTAATATAAATAACAAACTGAGGACAACTGCGTTCAAGCAAGTTATGTACTGGCACACACAAACTTTAAAAGCAATATAATGTTCACACTAGCAGAAGAGAATGGAAATACTAGGCAATGTTCTTTATGAGTGCATTTCCTGTAACATTAAGGGATGAGCGTGTGTATTTTTCATCGACTTCTAATAGGTTAGGTTGGGCGAGTTTACATCTCCATTGTCATGGGCAACTTACACCAAGGTTACACACATTTTTTGTGGCTGTCGAGGGATCAACAGAACCAGTCTTTCTTGTTTTCAACAGTATATTTTATAGTTTCCTGGTACTCATTTCTGTTAGAGGCTGAGTCGACCCCAGGGCCATAGTGCGGCTGGAAGAATTAGGTCAATTGAAAAAATTCAGTGACCTCATTGGGACTTGAACCCGCGACCTTCAGGCTTGTAGCATAGCGCCTCAACTAACTATGCTACTGCGTGCCTAATTAAATAATTTTCCTAGGGAGTAAAGCACGGCCAGCCCATAAGGCTGACAACCTTACCGCCATCTTTGAGCCGATGGTCTAGATAATGTGGGACTCTCAATGTCTCACAACCCTACGGGCCTTTACGGCCTGTTACAGGGATAACTTTACTTTACTTTTATCTTATAGTTTTCCTTATTTGACTTTCATCATGTAAAAGCATAATGTACTGGTTACCAACATACTGGCATGCCCACATAAACCTACCCTCTACTCAAATGTAAGTTCGTATGAATGAAGCATCTACGTGAAGCAGTGTTTTTCGTGGGTCTGCCACAACTGCTATATCATACTGTAACATAGCAGCTGGAACAATAGGTGTTTTCTGTTGGGTCCATTCCAAGGCTCTATCATGAAGACCAATGGGACTTAAACTTGGCAGTGGTAAAGCTTATGACTGTTCAATGACTAAGCTGCCATTGTAGCATAGGATATGTAAGTTAGGTATGATCTGTTCTGTAAAGCCTGTACTGACAGAGGACTGTGTATAGTGCAAAAGGAAGAATTTTCAATAGCATGACATATGTGCGAAATATTCACTGAACAAAAGGCCAAGCATATTCATAACAGACAAACCCATCTTCTAATCAGAGAGGATGTTAAGGACTATTACTGCAAGAGTTCAGTTGGGAAAAAGAATCTCTTGTCATGGGCCTCAAGGGGCCTGATGCCAAGACGAACTAATTAGCGGTAAACTGCCCGTTGTGAAGTAACTCTGACTCTCAGAGTCTAGGGACAGTCTTGAGACTGCATGGTTATTCAAGTAGAGCTCAGTTTTTGAGGTATGTAGTCTGACAGCCTGAAGCTGAGACTGTCACTTTGCATAGACATGGGAGGCAGAGAAGCCTCTGTTGTTGTAAACCATTGCATAGCAACGCACAGTTAGTTGCGAGATAAATGCTGTTCAGCAAAGGAGTTTGGAGCAGCCAGCCTGCCAGGATGAGAGTCCAGTAGCACAGGAGCATCCACTATTAGATATTACCCAGCAGCGCAGTGAATACCATTCCTGGGAACTTCAGTCTGTGTGCGCTGTGGCGAACTGATAAGTGTGTAGATGCATGTAGTTACTTGTAGTTCAAGTTTTAAGAGTGCAATAAATTGAATTACCAATCCAAACCCTGCCTACAGTGATTTACTGCAAACAGTATATATTCCTGATTCTTGAGTAGTTTTATATTCATAAATGGCAGTAAATTAAAAACGCATGACATTAACCAGAAAATTTTAAAAATTTTAGAATGTTGAAAAATATTTTTAAATAATGAAGCGAAAGTGAAAAATTTACAGTAATTAGATTTTCATAACTTAACTGGAAATATGAAGACATATTTATTTACAACAGATTAGGTAATAAGCTGTATGTTTCATGTAATATGCTGTTTATATCAACCACCAATAAACACAATTTTGCTATACATGCATTACGTTTCTTTGGACACTGCTGATCTTGAGATACTGTTACTATAAGTCCAGTATTCACCAATCTGCCAGGAGTCACTTTTACATAATATGCTAGGCCGCGCCATAGCTCATGCGGTTAGTTGCTGGCTTCCCACCGCGCTGGCCCAGGTTCGGTCAAGTGGGATTTGTGGTGGACAAAGTGCCGCTGGGGCAGGTTTTCTCCAAGTACTTCGGTTCCTCTACCAATTTTCATTCCACCAATTGCTCTCCTGCTTTTCTCAGAATTTTAGCTGTTTCAGCTACCGTTTTATGTCTTTGTTAAACTGAGATTAGAGAGCTAGTGTAAGTTATAAACTAAAAGCAGGGTGGCCAGGAGCCCAAGCCAAGCTGATGATATATTAATTTCTTTATTAGAGTCCATCACAACGCAACAATATAAAGGTCAAAGCTAAAATTAGCTTGGGTACATGTTTTGGCTGTTAAAGCCATCACCAGGCAAACACATGACTACCATATTCACACACCACTGAACGGCAGTTATGATGGTAAAGCTGAACACTTGATAATACATTATAAAATACATCTATACATGTATTGTCAAGTATCCATCCAGCTTTACCATCATAACTGCCGTTCAGTGGTGTGTGAATATGGTAGTCATGTGTTTGCCTGATGATGGCTTTAACAGCCAAAACATGTACCCAAGCTAATTTTAGCTTTGACCTTTATATTGTTGCGTTGTGATGGACTCTAATAAAGAAATTAATATATCATCAGCTTGGCTTGGGCTCCTGGCCACCCTGCTTTTAGTTTATAACTTACACTAGCTCTCTAATCTCAGATTACCAAAGACATGCAACGGTAGCTGAAACAGCTAAAATTCTGAGAAAAGCAGGAGAGCAATTGGTGNGGCCAATAAGGCCTGTTTCATGGAGGATCCTCCTCTTGGAAGTTCGGACTTGAAGAAGCTTGTTACTTTGAAGAGCTTTTACCAAAATGAGTTGTCTTCCAACTTCTGAAGCGTATGGACTGAAACCTGTGTCAAGCCATCACACATAAAGTAACAGCTACAACTTGTTCATTGTCAAAATTCACACAAATTTCCATTAAAAAAGTAAAAGTAAAGCAAGTTACTGGAAGGCACCAATAATTCAAGAGTAATGATAGTGGTTCTTTAAGTAAGTTAAAGTAACTAAATTGTGCCATTATAATAAAAAATGAACATAAATAACATCTTGAGGGAAACTGTGCTGGTATTATTGCAAAGTTTAACAGCAGAAGTTTCTTCCTGCCCTGCTGGAATGTGGCCTGTTACCGACCTGAGACTAGAGCTCACCTCTACCTACACCTGAGCATAACCCAAATAACTCACGTGAGTTTACATCATCCCACTTGTAAGCTACACTTGCACACTTACTTGTGCCCAAACAGAAACTCTCCTACCTTCCAAAATACTGGGTGTTCCTAAAAGAATGGTGGGGTTTCAGATACATATATATTTCGTATTTCTTGCCATGTACAATCATAACATGCATCAATCAGAAGCTTAACTGTCCAGATTTTATGTGCATCCATCAGAGTGCCTCTGTGTGCGCACCTTTCATTACCCGGCACACATCAATGCGATAGTCCAATTCCTGCCACACCCGCTGCAGCATTTCAGGTGTGATGGTCTCCACAGCACGATTGATTGTTTTGGAGATCCTAGAGTGATTGTGGCAATGGGGGTACATAAACAATGTCCTTCACATACCCCCACAAGAAGAAATCACATGGAGTTATGTCCGGGGACTGGTGTGGCCACTGGAGAAAGGGGGCATCTTCACCTGCAGCACGTCCAATCCATTGTTTGCCTAACTGTCGGAAATGGAACTAGGAAAGAGCGTGACATACAGAATGAAAATTTGAGAGCCATGTTATGAATCCTTATACGTTTTGTTTTCCATCAGCAAAAACTGACGGAGATATGCGGCAATGAAATCCCACCATTCTTTTAGGAACACTCTGTATATTCCTATTCAACAAAGAGGAGCAAAAGGAGCAAGGAGAACAAGAACCAAGAAGAAGTCTGGAAGTAGCCATGCAAGGGGAGCATTCTTACAAAGGGAGAGTCATAATGGTGGCTGTCGTGAAACAGGGACAGCCATGAAGTGTCAACAACAAGAAGTGGTAAGAGAAGTTTTGGCACAGCGTCATGTGGTATTAGAAATGTCTCACCAACACATGGCATATAAGAGTGCATGGAGGAACAGCCACACTGGGGCCCATGCAGTCTCCTATCCAATGGGTAGTGGGGGCTCTTTCTCTTAGTGTAAAACATCTGAGTGCAATGGTGACCACTCACATACTGGCACCAAGTTCATGAATGTGTGTGTCTATACATCCACTCTCCCATACATCTTCACGGCATAGTGCTTAATTAGTTGAGCACAGGGACAACTTTAGCTTAGCCTACTGGAAAATACATAGGAACCTTTAGGCTGTTCGGGGACAAACAACCTTTACAAGGAAGCAATATAACGTGTTTGGAGTAGATACTTCCATGGCAACGCAATAACACTGAGCCGTTGCGTAGACAGTGCCGAAAATACAAACACGTTTCACTGGAGACGAACAACAGAGAGTTTGTTATGCTCGTTGCATAACAACAGACTGTTGGAACAGCGGAAATGGAACTGTGAGGAATGGTGTCTGGTATCCAAAAGATAAAAAAAGCACCTGTAACCAATTAAATAATGCAAATGTTAGGCATAAAAATACTAGGACCAGAAGTGTCATAATTAATAATTTTATAAATAATAATAGAGAAGATAAAATCAAATCCTATAAATCTGTTTCTGTGCTTGATCTAATTCAATCAAGTAATCCTGCTTGTAGTCATTTAATAGATAAGGAAATTAAAAGGAATATTAAGGTAAATCTAAACAGATCCACATTTCACATAGTCATTCTACAGAAATACACATTGCTGTGAAGTATACCGCACAGTGACTTACCGCACTACTCACTAACTGTAACCGAGAAAAAATGGTTAATGGAGCTGATATCTGTTGCCTGATGCTGACAAATCATAAGGAAACTCCCACATAAGAACCGCACTCTTCGCCATGAAACATAATGCCGTCAAGTGGTCCAAAAGTTAATTACTTCTCTTCATTCCAAAAGTCATTGGCCATCAGCTACATTGATTCATTGGCTAAATCCATATGCATCTTCAATCAATCAGCACCCTGGTTGATGTGAAGCACAGAGCTGTGAACTGGTCAACAAAGCCAAAAAACTTAATGTACCTTATAGATGTCCATTTTGCATTTTTTGATCTGTTATCTAACATTTCTTTTATAATTTTCTAAAAGTTAGGATTATATTTTATTCTTGAACTAAACTCTCCATCAGATTTCCTTTTGGAATTTAATGCACTTTCCACATATACTCATATTTATTCATCTGTTTAACCATTCTGTCTCTAACGTTTATTTAGTTTCAATTTCTAAGATTACAAAGAGTTTAATGTTTTAATGTTTAGTAAATATAAAGATTGGAGAGAAGTTACCAATTATATTCAGATATAATGTTACCAGAATTATGTATAAGGTGGCAATATTTAATGAATTATACAAATGATGAAATTTCTGTGTCCATTGTACTGAAAGTGTACTTCCATATGTCACTTGAGAAGGACAAGAAGAATCTTGTTATTAGAATGGCCACACTTTTCAAAAGCAAATTCCAAAAGACAAATATTTTAGAGGTAACCATGGCCTTCATCTTTCAGGTAGAATCAGAAATGAAATTGTTATTAAATTAAATATACTCGTGAACCTTGCACAACAGCATAGAAGGTACAATTTTCTGGACCAGCCAGTACCTTGCTTTCCCAGACTACTCCTACATGAAAGCTCTTCCTGTTAAAGCTTCCCCTTACCCATCACTTTCATCTATAAGATGCAGCAAGCATACGTTTTAAGTTGCACCTTGATTCTTAGAGCAGCTATACTGGAGAGTCAGTTGGTGTGGATGATAAAGGTAGATTATCTTAGGTCTGGTAGGTAAGTGGTACTCTTCACACCCTGTTCAGTTTGTGAGTTTTAAATTTTGCTTTCAGCCTAATGTGCAGTGCTTAACATCATGCTACTCTGTGAGGTTTCCTGTTGATCAAGTGATGTAACCCAGCCTTCCAGCATTATTTAAACTGTTTTGACTGTGTTTCATTGTTATTCCTGTTCACTGTATTTCTTATTTGACCTGGCACCTTTGCTAAATTTATAAGCAGAGAATGGCTACACGAGGATCAGTATTTACAATTTTAGCCATAGAATCTTACTTCATATGTCATGGGCCTCATTCGTTATGTGTATTTCACTTTCTTCTTTTAACACTTACCTGTTACTGATTAATTTGTGTCATTACTTCTATTGGGATGATCCCAGAGAGCGATCAGATGGGCAAGAGAGTGGATAGTACGACTAGGTGATGGCTCTCACATTATTCTACTACAATGAGCTTATATATATATATAAATATCCCTGCTCTGCAATAATATATTGTGGCATATAGACCCATTGTTAAGCAGTGACTCTGTAAACAATGACCGTTTTGGGGCAATGGCTTGGTAAACAAGTTCCCGTTTCTAGGCAGCAGATTGTTAATAATGCAACAGCTGGACTACAAGAAAGGAAATGTGTTTTTATGTGGTCCATACTGAGATTTTTTAGCCAAGGGACAAAGTTAGTTGAGAATGAGTTCTGCACAGGTGGCTGAGAAGAGAGGACCTGGGTGCATGAAGCTGAAGAACTCCCACTGTTAAAAGCAGCTGGCAGGGAACAGTTGATGAAGTCACAGCAGGCTGGAAAAAGACTTTGTGGGTGCTGTTCTGATTTGTAAATTTTGGAGCCTAGCAGTGGCACTGTAATTGCTTGTAGCTCCCATCTGTGTCTACAAGTGGTCAATGAATTCAGTCACCAATCCAGACCCGGTCTAGAGTCACCCCTACATATTATAATACTATAATTAGAAGCAAAGTAAAAATTTCATTGTAAGTATAAGAATACTGTAATAATTAGCAAAGCATAGTTACTATACATTGGTTTTGGTTTAGGGTAAATTGCTACTGGCTTGGCCAGGACAGTTATTTTTGGTTCTGGGCCCCTATATTTTCTGCCCCACGACTCTGAGTTGTTAGACTCAGTCATATATCTGACTGATTAACTTATATTACATGCATAAAAGAACCTTAAAGTGAGCAAAATAAAATCAAAATATCCCAACATTATCTGAAGTAATTATACCATACTGACTGTGAATAAAACCAGACTGGTAGGTAAGTATGGATGCTACTGGACAGACAGATGTATTGAAACTTATTGAAATTATTAAGTAAACCTAAGAAATTCTGTTAGTGTAACTTAAGAATCCAGAATATTTATATTTTCTTAAATGAGTGTAATTTCATATGTCTATTACTTGAAGGGTGAAAAGATAAATAGATTTTAAGTCTGCTTGAGTTATTACAAAACAGGACTTTTCTTTGAGCTTGAAACTATTGTGACAAATGGACCGTTTCTATAAAAACAGAGGAAAGCCATAATTGCTAGGCAATGACCCATTAAACATTCTTGCAGCAACAAATACAGACAGCAATAAGGAATAAATAATTGTTGCTAGGCAATTTGGTTTTAATACAAGAATGGAAGAAGTTCTCTGTGTGGTCTGTGTTGAGGAATCATAAGAGGTATGGTCATGAGTCCAAAGGGAATCAGACCTGAGAAAGACTGCACTGGCAAGGGCCAGCAGCATGTACAACAACAGACCTGTCCCCTCATCAGAGAGGGCACCCCACGAAAACAAGACCATAAGTGTCAAACAGTAATAAATATCTGGTCATGAGCCCTAGATTGGATTCGACACTAAGACTGACTGACTGACTGACTGAATGAGTGACTGACTGACTGACTGACTGACTGACTTCTGTCGGTTGCAATGTAACTTTGATTTGAATTTGACATAGAAGTCAGCAGTCATAGCTAGTTTTACCTTAGAAGCCATGAATCAAGGGCACAAAGCCATCATGGAAAGGAGTAGTACAGGGTCCAGCTGAGAGAACCAGACCAGAGTGTTTGTGGGTAGGATATAGCCATGGGAACTCAGCAGTTGCAGAAGAAGTAGAAGTCAGCCAGTGAAGACTTAACATGTGATGTGAATATATATATAGGAATTACATTAACCGTCACACAACAAATATACTCGCTTTTAATGTTTTACATTTTGACTTTTTATTCCTACTACATGTTTTGGTTGTACAAAACCATCATCAGGCAGTTGTATATAAGAATATGTTTACTTATTGAACTATTGATATGGATCCATACCAGTGCAACATGTCATATTATATACTAAGAGATAAAATTTGCCTCAAGTTGGTAAGTATTACAATTAAAATATAAGATACAAAATAAGATGAAATATAAAATATAAAAAATGAAAATATATACCATATATCAAGAATTATAAGTGTTTGAATATATTATGGAAATATTAAAAATACTTAAAAAGTTTTAAATATATTTAAAACTATTTAGTATGTGAGGTTAAGAAACATGTATGCCGATTTATTTCTAAGGTTCCAAAGCTACAGTGTAGAATTGGGCACGTTTTATCATTTGTAGGTCTTTGTTGTTAGAAGCTTTCTATGTATTAAGCCCAGTCGTGGAGCCTAGAGACAAGTTTCTACTTGCAAGAATGCCTCTGATGCACGGGTTGTTAATGTTTGGTATATTAGGTATGAATATTTCACAATATGCATCACTGTATGATCATAAAATATGACATATACGTTTTGTCTGAGC
>NW_019739240.1:314891-404844 GCF_002891405.2 Cryptotermes secundus
TTAATATTGAGTGCAGTGTGACAGCTACATGAAGTGAAATACACCCGATAAGGGCCGATTGCGGCCGAAGCATGTAGTATGAAAGAAGGGGGACAAGAACTACAATAAAGTGTTTCATTTACGACGGAGTTTATATTATACATATAGAAGTGTGGAATGTAACAGGATGCTTAAATATAATATATTAAAATCTGTTACAAAAAATGGATGAGGAAAACTTTGCAGAGGAATAACCATTATTTAGACCTGTAACCAAACAATGACTAATGAAAACAGACTTAAAAAACATATTGTGAGTTATTGCAAAATGGTTGGTGATTAAGAGTGGTTGTAAAATAAGTCTTTAATAAATCCAATCCTCCAGTCCAGAGCCCACTATTACAGGTAGTGAGCCTAAGTACATGACACTATCATAGACTAAGAGCTGGAGGAAAAGTTGGAAAGTAGTAAAAAAATTAACATTGTTACTGTATTACTACAGCAGACTTGGTTTGATAAGTTACTGTAACCACAAGTTTGTTGTTACTTTGTCATGCAAAGAAACATCTGTTGAATTAGGAATACAGAATTCTTGAAGCAGCAAAAAGAATACTAAGAATGAAGAGGGAAGTAATGTGTGTGTGTGTGTGTATTAGTGAGCAGTAATATAGCAGAGACAAATTTATATATTGTACATATCTAAAAATAAAAGTAAGCACATCTACTTAGGCTTTTATATACCTGAAAGCCCTTAAGCACAATAGACCACTGTAGGTCGCGGTGCAAGGGCCGAGGAGGCCTACCCCTCATACATTCATACCGGAAAGCCTAAAGCATGCCATTCTATCAGTATTCTGACAGAATGTAGCAGTCAAAAGTTGTTAGCAGTTATGCACAGGACTGCAAGTTGACAGTGAGAATTGCTCTATGTTTCAGTGCAAATAAATATGGTATATATCTAATTTTCTAGTTGGCAATACAGACTCCTTCGTGAAGAACTCAGAACACTCTATAAAATTAATACAGAGAATCAACCTTCAAAATGAAGACTACCTTGTAAGTTTTGATGTCAGTCCATTCAACAATGAACCAGTGGAACAAGTCTTACAGATCATAAGAAATAGACTCAATATGGATCATTCTTTCCTAGAATGCTCACCTTCACAAGTTGAAGAAAGTATAACTATTGGAATCTGATTAACGACTTTGTCCTTCCAGTTTGAGGATAAATTCTACTGGCAAAAAGAGGGTATGGTAATGTGAAATTCAGTATCTCTGGTGGTCCGTTATATGTTAGTGTGACACTTTGAGGAAAGAGCACTGGATATAACAGACCTGCTAAATGGCCCAGACTCACTGATGACACTTACACGGTTTGGTCACATGGACCAGCAAGATTGCAGCATTTTCTTCACCATGTAAACAGCATTAAACCTACCATAAAATTCACAATGGAAGTTGAAGCAAATGATACCCTTCCATTCTTGGATGTCTTGGTCATGAAGAGGGGTACTAAACTGGCCATGAAAGTATACTGGAAAAGTTACTCGTGCAGGCCGTTATCTGCACTTCAAGTCCAATCACTCCCATCATGTGTAAAAGGGTGTTCTTCAAAGTTTGATCAGTCGAGCCAAGTTCATATGTCAGGATCAGAAGGATTTCAACAAGGAAATTAGTTACATAAGACATGATCTGATGTTTAATGAATAGACACAACAATTTGTTGACTCCACAATGAAGCTACCGGGAAGCAACCAATCTGTTTCAGATATAATATACCAGGACATGGTCATTACCCCTTATGTCAAGCGTATCTCTGAGAAATTCAGACACACTGGAAACTGTTTTAACATCAGCGCCATTTTCAAATATAAACATTACCCTCCATGGAACACTGAAGAGAACTGGACTGATTAGTGAAGTCCAGCAGATAAAGCAGTGTGTGTACAATATCCCATGTGATTGTGGCAGATGTTGCATCAGCGAAAGAAGCAGACACTTAGAAGTATGCATTAAGAAGGGTAGGTTCCACCAGAAGATGGAGGCAGAATCCAGTCTCCAAAATGTTGTATTTTAGATAAAACATGGCAATGGGTAATGTCCAGAAACACAATATTTGTGTATCTATTCACTTTTCAAATGGAAGCAAGAATGTACAGGCCGGATCAATTGTATATATGTATCAATCAACTGATACAAAATTCAACTCTTTAATGAACCGTCACAACACAGCAAATAGTAAAACATCAAAGTCAGCGTTCAGCTGTGGCTTTGCTACATGTTTCGGCCACTATCGGCCATCGTCAGGCAAATACATATCAACAAAAATCTGCCATTTAACTGCAATCATAAAATGGATATAACACTATTAATCGTACAATTTTAAAATTGCTTATGTAAAAATACAAAAGTTCAGATTATATACAAATTAAAAATTGGAAGTATTATAACAAGATAAAATATTAATGATGTTTTCAAAAACATTGAATCAGTCGTTAGATATACTTTGTGTGCGTTTCCATAGACAATAGGGAAATTCGATATTACTTTATATAGAAGATTTTAAGAGAGGCCCATGGTGTAGCGATTAATGAATTGTGTAATGCTGCCTCATCATTAAGAAGAATTGTCCGTATTGCATGGAAAGTAAACAACGAATGAGGCAGCATTACACAATTCATTAATCGCTACACCATGGGCCTCTCTTAAAATCTTCTATATAAAGTAATATCAAATTTCCCTATTGTCTATGGAAACGCACACAAAGTATATCTAACGACTGATTCAATGTTTTTGAAAACATCATTAATATTTTATCTTGTTATAATACTTCCAATTTTTAATTTGTATATAATCTGAACTTTTGTATTTTTACATAAGCAATTTTAAATTTGTACGATTAATAGTGTTATATCCATTTTATGATTGCAGTTAAATGGCAGATTTTTGTTGATATGTATTTGCCTGATGATGGCTGATAGTGGCCGAAACATGTAGCAAAGCCACAGCTGTACGCTGACTTTGATGTTTTACTATTTGCTGTGTTGTGACAGTTCATTAAAGAGTTGTATATTATAGCACAGCAGGATGCATGAAATTAAGATGATACAAAATTATCCCCCTATCAGAGCATAATATGCATCATACAGGTTATGCAGTAAGATTTTTAGGTAGCACAATCATGAAGTAAGCTTAATTATTATGATCTTGCCTATTCACTTCTCCTGAATCGCAAGCTGCTTTATCTCACTGCAATACCCAACCTGTGCAAAGAAGTAACTCACTCTGTTCTGTTACGAATACTTTTAGTGTCAAAATGCCATTTGTAATGTACACATAGGTCTAATGAGTGTTTACGTATGAAATCTATGTAAAAGTAGTTCTGCACAAAAGCAGATTCTGGTGTAAATTTCAGAATTTGCATTCCCACAAATGGAAACTATTTACAGAAACAAACAGAAAGGGTTGTTACAGACTGTAAACATGAATCAAATTGTCAGTGATCACTGGAAATGTTTCCTTATTTACCATAGAAATCCCTTAAAGGTATCTTGCATGGGTGACTGGAATTTCGAAATTGTCAGTATGAACAGCCATGGTCTGAAACTGAAATCATTTTAGACAATATTAATGCATAAACTGCAACCACACGATCCCACTCAACAGAGTATATTTTTGTGATTGGATTTTTTGTCTTTTTGTAATAGTGAAATCAACCCTTCCTGACTTCATTTTCTAATTAAACCTGTTTCACTTACACCCAGAAGATAAATTCACAGAGCAATATAGATTGGAGTTCACAAAAACTTAAACTGATATGAGAGATCCCAACACATGATCCTGTTATTACTGTATGAAGCAATGTAAGCATAAAACAATTAACTGGATCAGTTTTCTTCAAGGCACATCTAACACTGAAAGATATCTGGAGCAAAAACTTAATTTTTCAAGTGGCTAACAAATGCCAATCTATATTCTTCCAACAATAATCTGACCATGTAGCTCCTATAACACTTACATTCTGCCAGGACTTAAAGTTAACCACTCACCTCGATCTAATGTCAAGGTAAAAAATGGTGGAGCTATACTTCCACTCCCCCACATCTTCATGGCATAGTGCTTAACTAATTAAGCACAGGGCCAACTTTACTTTTAACAGTGGCATCCTTAAATATAGGAGACTGTTTGGGAACAGAATTATGAGCAGTGGTCTTTGGCCAGCATCTTCCACCAACTTTAACCAAGAATTTATTGTAGTTCTTTGTCTTTCTTCTTTTACACTACATGTTTCATCTCTAACTGGGCATCATCAGGTGTATTTCACTTATGTAGCTGTCACACTGCATGTAATTGAAAATTTAAAAACACCAGTTTCTCAATTGTCATTGCTGCGTTTCAATCGGTCCAATATACCAGAATCCCCGTGCTGATTTTGTTAGTTGTGTTTAAAATCTCTGTTAATATACACTCGTCGATTTTATTTAGAATTTTTTTTTAATCTACAATTTAAATTTTAAATTACATGCAGTGTGACAGTTACATAAGCGAAATAAACCTGATGATGGCCAGTTATGGCCGAAACATGTAGTGTGAAGGAAGAAAGACAAAGAACTATAATACATTGTTGCATTTACAATGGTATTTATGTTATACATATAGAAGTGTTGAGCGCAACAGGATGCTTAAATATAATATAGTTTAACCAAGAAGTTTACAGATCAAACACTCACACAATTGATGAACTGAAGGAATACATGCAAAGTGAAATTTTAACAGTTTTTCAAGAAGAGCTTCAACGCATGCATGTAGACATTCATTGGATATGTAATAATGCATGTGAAACAATGAAGATCATATCCAGCATATGCTGTAAACTGGGTTTTATTTGTATTGTGTTTAAGTTGTAAGTTTGTTGATTTTGCTAGCAGTCTGAATCTCTGTGGCCCTGACTTGAAGGGATGTGTGCTCAATTCATCCACCTCGGAGCTTCTATTTGTGGTTATGCATAAAATCTCACCGCAGCCTGTGGTTTTAGAATTACTATTAAAGATCCATAAAACTCTGTAATGTTTTTAATGACTAATATTAGTTTCATAAAAGTTATATTTGCAAGGTAGTATTAATCTTGAACTTCTAATGGAGCCAACTGACAGAGGGCATCTGCAGCAGATGTGTTTGAAGCATTGTTCTCAAGTCTCAGGGCTAGTGGCAATCTGAGGTATCAGATGTTCACTTCCCCCTACTATTGAATTCCACAGCCTCTGTGTGGGGGGAATATGTTTGGAAGACTTGTGTGTCAATCCAAGTGATACAACCCAATTCTTCCTCTACCTTCTCAGAGAGAAAGTTGCAAAATTATTACTTAGGGCCCTTGCATCTCTTAACTTGACAGACAGAAGGAGACTATTCTTACTACTGTCTCTTCTGAATATGATCAGGCCTGCCTCACTCTATTTCTTTCAAATGCTTTTAATTTGGACAATAACTTACAAGTATCCTTGGAATATGGGGAGTAATAAAACGTTTCCAATAAACAACATGTGTTCAGGTTGAAGACATTTTCACCATAGAAGAGTGTTCACTATAATTTTACTAGGGTTTTACTGGGTAGAAAATCATAACAAGTCACTTAGGAGCCTTCCCTGAGGGTTGTAAAGATGAGAAAGACTGAGTCTCGAACCACGAAGTCCAGATAGGATTGGGAACAATTAAACTGTGCCTCTGCAGATGTTCACATTTAAGAACTGAAGTTCAGGTTTGGAAAAAAGTAAACCTGACAATTTAAATCCGAAATTTTTGTTGCATATTTATGCACTAAGTCAAACTACAAGATCCTACTGACTACATAATAAGCTATAAGTATGTAGTTAGTAATATTAAGAGAAATCGATGACTGTGAGGTCTTATGCAGCCATGAATGATTAACAATATAGAAGACACGCATCACCTCAATTATGAGTCATTATGGACAGTAAAACACCACAAAGTTTGCTTATGACATGCCACTAGTACCCCATGCAAAGAAGCACAGGAGATATAGTTCCGACAGACTTTTATTTAGACCTGAGCTTATGAGAGGGAGAAGAGCATAAGTTGTGGAAGCTTCCGTGCATTTAGAAGGTTCTAGAACATTTCGGGAGACTTTGGCACTTGTATTTTAAACTGTGGTTCTCGGGGCTTTCTGGACATTACTTGTAACTTCTTTCTTTTGAGGGGAAACTCTGCCGGCCTCAACATTTACTGCTGTATGCAGTGACATTTTATTATCTTTGAGCACTATATATCAACTCCTTGTATCTTGTCTGCTAGACTAGGACTGGACTTGCAAGCAGCGTACCTACAAACCCACCATCATTTCCTAGACTCTAGGGAATTCTGACATCCTGTGGGATTAGCTATGTTCTTGGGATATAACGCTTTAAACCATGGTTCCAGTGTTGAAGGCTTCTAAAGGACTTATGAGAGGAATTTTCGATCCTAGCATCGATTTTAACCACTTCATCTTCGGTGAACGTTCTGCGTTTTGAGTCCTTTCTATTTTGTCCAGTAACTGCCCTGCCTGAATTAATTTATTTATAATCACGTGAACAGTGCCTCTAATCAGAACTGCAACGTTCTAAAATGTATGGAGCAATCTTTTCCTCATTTGTAGGCCACGCCATAGCTCAAGCGGTTAGCCGCTGGGTTCCCAATGCGGCAGCCCGGATTCGATCACGACTCTGGGCAAGTTGGATTTGTGGTGGACAAAGTGACGTTGGGGTAGGTTTTCTCCGAGTACTTCGGTTTCTCCTGCCAATCTTCATTCAACCAAATTCGTCATCATCATAATCACCCGGGGCAGGTACAATAGGCCAATCAGTGGCCGCCGTGCCGAGTGGACCCAGTTGGACTCCACCCCCACCAAGAGAAAAAAAATCCTCATTTGTCATATGGATGAACATTTGTTTCAATATGTGATTCTCATGAAGAATTTCGACACAAGAAATAAGGGGACTGAAAGACAGGAGTAGGGACTATGCATCATAATCCACAGGGTATAATGCATAAAATATTTTACGATAGCTGCTGATCGATCTAATAGTATTCAAGAGGAACTGTAATGCGTATAGGCTATTGACCTGTCGACTACCCTACGAGTCCGAAAGCGCGATTAAATTAAAGCGAGAGATATGTGTCCCTCCGCCGGACCGGCCGGAAGATTTGCGGCAGCCTAAAAAATAATTCCCCTGAAGTATCCTTATTTAATATCTGTTCACAATAACAATTCATTCTTGCAATCTACATTTATAAGAAAATAATAAATGAAATGCACAGAATAGTTCAGATATGTTGCATTTTAATGCTCTTTCACTTGTTTTCCCCGTGTATCGTATCTAATTCTTTGTTCCAATTAAATTTTAGAAATTAGAATTTCTTTGTTTTTACTCTTCAGTCTTAAAGTCTGAAGGACAGTCCTTCTTGATCTGACAATATTAAGGAATTATTTCAAATGAATTTAATACAGCATAATGCAAAATACGTTTACTATGATTAGATCATTAAGCTAGTAATTAATATCTTGACAGAAATCAGCCTGGTTTTAACCACGAAACCTTCCTATGTTTATATTGATGAATGCTTGCAGTTGTAAACATGGCTAATTAAACAATGCTCTTGTCCGGGGTTTAAAAATTCCTTTTGTTTGTGTGTGGAAAGCGGCCATAATTGGATTTAATCCGGGTCTCCACTTCATAAGAGAGAGAGAGAGAGAGAGAGAGAAGGAACTTGCTAACATGCGACTGTCTTCGAGTCTGTGAGTAATGCAGTAACGCTATGTAGTGCTCCCACTTATCTTATTATTCTCTTTTTAACAAATTAGAGGCTTTGTAATGCTAATAAGGACTAGATTGAGGGTAAAAGAAAAGGGAACTGAACCTTATAGGACGATTCTCTCGAATCCCTTGATTGGTGTGTTGCGAACAACTCTAGACTTACACGGAGTTACAAAGCTGAGTGCCGTTTATCCACTGACTGTTCGATATAACAAATTATATAGCTTTATGGAGCATATGAACAGATTGGAAGTGTCAGCGCACGACTTCGACTTATCTTAATTCCTGAACTGTGGGACAACCGTGTACCTCGATTTTGGGTGTACGTTTTTCTGGTATTTTTCGCTGTCTCTGTATAAAACCAAAGACATGACTGTGTCGGAGTAATAAGTGTTTCTCTCGCGTTTGTTCCTAGTGATCCACTGTGGATTCTTCCTTTAATCTCACATCTAATTGAAGAGAGTGTGAGAAACTAAACAATTTCTTTATGTTTTCACGCATAAGGAATCTCCATTAACGATGACCTAAATGCTAAATATTATCTGACATGTTTTATAATCCACTTATACAACCCCAAAAGGCAAGAGCTAAGTTTTCAGATCTATCATTGTTTGACAACGTTTACATTTTGTGTTATTTTATGACGCTCTTAGTATGCAGACTATGTAGCATTGGATGGTAGAAAATTTTATGACCTGAAAAGGATTTCGAACTAACCAGTTATTTCCTATTCGAGGTACAATCCCGGTATTTGCTTGAAGGGACTGAGGAAATTCATGAAAGCTCTCAATGTGGGTAGATGACGTCCCGACAGAAATTCGAGCCAAGCATCTCCTGAATGCGAGTCAGGAACGTTACCGCCAAACCAACCGCTCGGTGATAATCGTTACGGTATCAAGCACTCGCCATGCAGTGGGAGGGCGGAACATTATCGAAAGCATGTATGACGTCATGTTCTGTTTTCTATAGCATGAATGTAATGATACGGTAAAGGTAAATTTATCAATTTGTTTAATTAGTTAAGGAACACTTAGTGAAGACATGTTGTGGAGTTAAGACATAGTTGTGATACTCTTAACTGTGCACTAGAAAGAGTGTGGGGTCACCTTCACAATCCTGCTGCTTTACCCCAGGGGATGTATCTTTTTGTACCCATTCTATAGGAAGCTGTGAGGGCTCCAGAGTCCTACCAGCCTGTAGCCTAGTCGCCATACTGACTGAGGTATCCAGACCCCAGAATTTATTGTTAAGGAAGCAGAATTCAACTCTATTTCTTACAATGTACTATTTCTCTTATTGCTAGTGGGGTGGGACTTAGTCTCTTGTATTGCGGCCACTTCTGGCCTATTGTACCAGCCCCAGATGATAGGTGAGGGTGATTGTGGAGCAATTGGTGGAATGAAGATTGGCAGGGGAAACCAAAGTACTCGGAGAAAACCTGCCCCAGCACCACTTTGTCCACCACAAATCCCACTTTCCCAGACCCGGGATCGAACCCGGGCCGCCGTGATGGGAAGCCAGCGGCTAACCGCTTGAGCTATGGCGCGGCCTACAATGTACTAACTCTCAAACGTTGAGAGATCAAAGTACAAAACAGATTTTACAAAGCAGCTTTTCCCAAAGTTCGGGAACTGGTAGGTACTATTTTGTTTTGCTTTATCCTTAAACACTTCGGAAGGTCGTGTTTGGCACCTAGACGACATAGAAACTACTACTACTACTAATTTCATTACTATATAAATTGTCATTTTTAATTTTGTATTTTCTTTATTTCTTTTTTTCTTCTTACACGTGCTAACTTCGTAATTAGCCTCTGGGACCTTAAGTTTGCACTTAAAGAAATAATAATTTATCGAATTATTACCTAAGAACTTTTAATTTAACCGAATGGGTAGACGGCACGTATCTGTCTTGTTCCGGAGTGGATATAAATATGAAAAATATTCGTTTCATTTTCACAGATATGAAACCTTAAAGGGGGAGAAAGCATAGAATTAGCTGAAATGACTATTCCTGATTAGGATTACTTACATCCAAACTGGAGGAAGAGACTATCTTTTATCTGAGCAAAATTGACTCTACCGAATGAAGACCATCAATACCATCAATACTATCCGACTAAGGGACTGGATTTTCGAGAAAGGGACAGCAAAATATTTTATGTATGTGCAAAAACACGTGGAGAGAAACAGTTCATTTATTCACTAAGACATTGTTCCCAAACGACAAAGAACATTTCTTTACAGTTTAAATTGATTTAATGGAGTTGGAATCCCATCCTACAAACACTGAACCTCAGTGAAATGGGAAAGCTTTGGAGAAGACGAAGTTGGTTCATGACGTCAAAATAAGGTTGTGAAGTAATCGACCTTAGCGGCCAACAATCGATTGCGACTTACCAAGCGGATAAATAGACAGCTGAGATGGATGAATGGCTACAAGTGTGCTATATCTTTAGACTAGGATAAAGGGAATCATTGCTTCTTCCCCGTACTCCCATACAGTAGTTTATACAGGGTTTCACTTCATGGGGCACGTCTAAAATTCAGTTACTGCAGCTGCAGATCAGTAAGCAACTTCACAAACAGCTATGTTGCTAGAAAGTTTGTGAGACGTAGGTGCAAGAGTGAGGGCAGCAAGCAAATATATCTTAAAGGAATAAGGTGTGAGGACATAGGCTGGATAGGGTTCAGTGGTGAGATATTTTGAGCGCGGTAAAGATTTTAAGTTAAAATAATTTCTTGACCAGCTGACTGTCAGCTTCTCACTCATTCTGCTCTGTGAAATTGGAAACAAAAGGAATTTTCTTGGATACAATATTCGATATATCAGTCAAGACACTGAGAACGATGGAGGTGTAAACCCCTTCTATAAACAAGATCCTCTCACTATGAAGCATGAATTTTATAAGAATAACATATATAAATTCATTTTATACCTAACGTGGAATTTTCTGCATCTACTTTGCAGAAAGTAGTTATGGGAATTATATGAAATACTTAGTCTAATGTACTTGTATACTGTGCTGAAAGAATGTAGTGCAGTGCATGTAAGGACCAAAATATGCTCTGAAGAGATGCAAACTTCGCATTAATCACTACTAAATACACTCAAATCCATAGATCCTTCTCCGAGGATTAATATTGGCTTTTGCTGCAGAGAATTCCGGTTGTGTAGCAAAGTGGAATCAATCACAGATAGACTAGACAGCAATGTAGCCTCTGTTAAATATCGTATATTTAATAAGGGTTGAAAAATAAAAGTTAACTGAATATAAAACGCCATCCAGGCTGTAACAAAATGAAACAAGTAAAAAATAGACCTATGCAGCGGTTCTGGAATAAAGTGATTTTCGAATCACACTGCTTATTCAAAGATGCCTTGATTTTAGTGTTATTCATAGATGGATTGTGAGGTGTTTAAGAAGATGGTGCTGAAAAGATTATTCGAATCAGTAAGAAAAGAAGTAATGGGAGGGTGTCAAGAATTCCATGACGAGAAGCTTAATAACTCTTGCTTTCCACTTAACATTATTAAGATGATCAAATTAAAGAGGAGAGAGTCGACGCAGAATAGAGCACGCCCATTTAAGAGCTGAGGAATATGTACACGGTTTCATTTGGAAGTTAAGGAGAACCTTACATGTAGAACGGAACCTAATCCTTCCAGCCGCACTATGGCCCTGGGGTCGACTCAGCCTCTAACAGAAATGAGTACCAGGAATATTCTTGGGGGTAAAGGGCGGCCGGCGCGTAAGGCTGACAACCTTACCGCCATCTATAAGCCGACTCTGTAGGAAATCTGGAAACCTCAACATCTCACAATTCTATGGGCCGCCATGGCCTGTTACAGGAATACCTTTACTTTACTTACTTAACGTCCATGTCTTAATCGTCCGTCAATGTTGCAACACTTGTTTATTCACTACTTAATTTTAATACTTACTTTACGTGTAGAACAGAAGACAGAGGCTCTTGGAAAGATGAAAGTTGACGTCTGGACTCTCAAAGAGGCGGTTATTTCCTTGACGGGCTGAGCGATTACCAGCTTCTAAGACATTCTGACCAATGGACGTATAGGTGAATAGTAAGGTGAAGTTGTCCATGTGCTTAACTAATTAAGCACTACGCCAAGAAGGCGTATGGGGGAGTGGATGTATTGATTCAAATTTTCTTGACCTCGGCACTAGTTGGAGATGAGTGATCAGCTTCACGCCCCGGCCGCTTTATCCCCGGGAAAGAGCCCCCCGTATCCGTTACATAGGAGGTTGGGTCTACTCAAGGGCCGGTCTGGACGACATGGAGAAATGAAAATTCTTGATTCTACCGTGATTTGAACTCCGACTTCTCGGTCGTCCAGCCCGTACGCAGTCGTACCGACTACGCCATCCCATCTCCTAATGGAATTACAGTAGAACTTGGTTATAACGTCATCAAAGGGACCTAAAAATAGTGTCGTTATAAACGAATGTCGTTGTAACCGAAATGGGCACTTCCACAGTAGCCTTATGTTAGTCACGTAAAAATCTACCAAAAACCGAGTTAAAATGTTGCATTTTTTAGTGAAATACGTAGTTAAGTACAGACTAACGTAACATTAACGTGGAATTGCCCAAATGTGTAATATCAAAGACATATTACAGCGCTTTTCACTGACAATACACACCGCACTAATACTGTATATTAAAGGTAGGCCTACTCACCAAATTACAGTAGATTACATCAATTGTTGTGCCTTACTGTACCTAGATACGAGTACACTAATCAGTTATCTTCATCTGTTTCCTGTTACTTGCCCAATATACACTTTCTAAATTACGTTCAATGTCCATATCAGAGAAATTCAGGAATGAAAATGACGTTACATACGAGGTTGATGCATTTGTGCATGTCGTACTAAGCAAGGTATAAAAACAGTTGCTTTATGAGGAATTAGTTCGTACCATTGAATATTTGACGCAACATCAAAGGTTCATTGCCGTGTTTATAATTGCCCTCCACTGGTCCATGTCCTGAGTCAAGTCCATTCAGTTCATATCATCCCATTCTATCTCTCTAATATCCAGTTTACAATTGTCCACCCACATATGTCTAAGTCTCCCTAGTGGTCTCTTTCATTTTACCTTTACCACAAGAATCCTATACAAATTCATATTCTCCCCATGTGTGCTACATGCCGTGCCCACCTCGATCATTCTAATTATACTCGGGGAAAAGTAAAAGTTATGAAGCTCCTCATTATTTACTTCTCTCCAACCTCCTGTCACTTCATCTCTCTTCGGTCCAAACATTCTCCTCAGCACCCTGTTCTCAAACACCCTCAGTCTATGTTCCTCCCTTAATTTCAAAGACCAAGTTTCAGACCCATACAAAACAGCAGGAAAAATTATAGTTCTGTACATTCTAATTTTTAAGTTTTGAGACAGCAGACAAGAAGACAAAAGGTTCTGGACTGAATCTTAGCAAGCATTACCCGAATTAAATTAACCTACTTTCTTATACCTGAAAAACTGTTACTTCTTACCCATGCCTTGTCATATATGTTACGGTAAACAGAAGAATATTCCCTATTTTTTATATCTAATAAAAAATGGCACTCCAGTACAATATTCCACGACATTGTGGTATCACAACCGTACATTTTCCATAAATATATGAGAAACTATTAAAACCAAGCGCGTGCACACATAGACACTTGAAAAATAAAGTTTCTTACGAAGTTGGATAAATATTTTATGTATAACTCTCTTAGGGCCCATTACTTACTTACGACCAATACCTTTTCTGGGAACATGTTTACCGATACTCTCACACTCTATTTTTGCCTCAAGGTTGAAATATAAATGTAACAGTAAATGAGCGATGTGTGACAAGTTTGCCGGTACTCAACAATGATTTCCGGTATATTTCCAGACCGAAAATAGCATTGCCTAAGGCTGTAGTCTCTATAAGTGCGTCAGCAAATGGAAATAGGATTTTAGCCTGAGAGCAATTTATAACTTCATTAAAATTAAATATGTCACTTTTTGAGGAGGCGCGTCACATCTTTCGATTAAATTAGGGAAAACACTGCTTGGGACCGTGAGAATAATATGTATATCCTATTGCTGCATTCCCTCTAGATAGAATGAAGAGAACACCGGAAGCTACTAGAATGTTTTTAAAGAGAAATGCAGTTATAAGTAGAAAGCATCTCTTTTATGTGGTTACGGTGTCCTGGCATGTGACGTTATGTACTTCGGTAAATATGCAGAATCTGAACTGCACAGGGGCATGCGGTAGCGTAATTGGTCGAGGCACTATGCTACAATTCGGAAGATCGCGGGTTTGATACCTGGTGTCATTGGATTTTTTAATTTACTTAATTCTTCCAGCTGCACTATGGGCCTGGGTTCGACTCAGCCCGTAACAGAAATGAGCACTAGGAATTCTCTTGGCGGGTAAAAGGCGGCCGGCGCGTAAGGCTGATAACCTTACTGCCCTCTGTGGGCTGATTGCCTAGAGAAAATGCGGGAGCCTCGATGTCTCACAACCTTATGGGTTTCCATGGCCCGTTATAGGGATAGATTTACCTTTTTACTCAACTACATAACGTCAAAATGGGGTCTCTCTCTACCACACTGCACTGTGTCACAATGGATACATTGCGTTATACCAATAACTATCAAACCACAAGGTGGCACAAGTTACTTTCCTACCAAACAACAAGAGTCACGTGGTACCCACCTACCTACCAAACTACACGACATCACATCCCAGAAAGCCATAATTTGGATATTTCATGCTGTGATCACATCCTATGTAAACTTTCCCTTACAGTTTAAATTATAAATATTTAAAGTCACAACGTATTTTATTGGACGTATACAGTGATAACACAAATCTCCTTATTTTGGTGTCATTTTTAGATATCTTATATATATATTAATTTACAATGGATTAAGTTTTATACACAAACAACTGAGCTCTTAGATAGTTTCATTCATGAACTGTTAATCTCTTATACCCTAGCCAGACATAAAGTTTATAATGTCATTCTGAAACACACTTCTTCACTTCCATGAAGAGAATTATCCAAAATGGCAGTGGAAGGTAAAGTTTTTAACTCTTGTGCTATAGTTCTCTGCAGACAGAACCTCTTAATAACTGTCAGAAACTTTGACATCGTAGTCTGATATCATTTAAACATTTTTACTTATTTATGCCTCAGCTATATGGCAATGTGACAAGTTTTATACATGGAATTCAATAATGAATTCATGTTCGGCTCTAATTGACTCCTTTTTCTACTTGTTCTGTCACTTCAACGGTCAACATTTGTCTAGATTCACATTCACTTTTTGACACGATAATGGAATTATCATAATGACAGATGGTTCACTTTGAATTTGTTTCGTAATTATCTTTCTTCTTTATAGTTCTGTACTTGTACTTCACTGGAACTTGTTTAATATTTCAGAACATCTTGAATAAAAATGAGGCCCTGAACAATATTATTTTTCTACAATATGACAAATCTGCAAAATCATGTATAACAAAATAATTTTCATTATACATTAACTTGACAAAATGGATGTTTTTTAAGTCTGGTCTGCAAACATCATGACACAATCATCGAATTTTTAACTGAAACATTAACAAAGAAAGAGTTATCAAGTTAAACTGAATGAAATTATTTTGAAAACCAGTGCATGAAGTTAACTGAGACATCTAACTAGAGACAAGTCAATTTTCTGCCAGATATGTTCTTAATATTCCTCAGTTCAATTATGATCACCTTATAATGGATAGTCTTAAACATCATTTTGTCAAAGTTAGTACTCACTGTCGACTCAAGCAACAAAAATTTTCTGCATGTTCAGTATAGTAAAATTCATTTTCATTATTTTTCACAGCGTGATTGCATATCATCAGTTTATTTACTAGTCTGATGTTCACTACAGTATTTAGGAACATGACATACTACTGGGCACATCATAACTAATTCTTTCAAGTCCATCTTTTTCTTACATAACATCATTTAATTATAAGTTGTAGCACCCAGTACCTAATAAATACAACTATGATTTGTGACAGCTAAAACAAAATGACAAAATAAATTAGTTTGTTGTAATAAACCTATTGTTTCAAGTGACTCAAGTGACTCAATATGCATAACAGCAGTGTTAATTATTATGATGGTGATGGAGGTGATGACGATGATAATGATGTTGATGATAAGGAGAACAACAATAATAAATTATGGTCAACAGATCTGTTACAGTTGCATATATATAGTAAGTGATCTGTCACAACTGATGACATACTTAGTGTACTGGCAGAATGATATTAAGTTGCAAATGGTAAACCCTCTATAACATAGCTACTCCTCTATATTACATCTCGTCCACCTTACTGTTTCTCATGTTTTGGCTCCATGACCGACATTTTGTACCAGTCTATTGGACTTAAAATCTCTTCTCTCCTTTACAAGTATACTGCTTGCTGAACAATCTTCCTCCTCTTTCTTTGTCTTAAATATTTAGCAATCCATATAGTGGATTTTCTTGTTAGTCAGTTTACCATATCATATTTTTACTTCTTACTGGTCATTAAAATTCATAAGTAGAAGCGCTCTTTCACATTCACTTCAGATGCACTGATCTGACACTAACTATGTAGTTTACCCATCTGCCACATGGAGAACTAAATAAATAAATGAACATCTTCAAAAAGGTTAACTCAGTGACAAAACTAAAACAAGACGATACTAATTAACACAATCACTATAGACAGAAAAATAAGAACTTTTATGTAATTACTACAGATAAAAAATGAAAAATTTTAATGCTATTTTCTGTAAGTTGGTTATGCGGGTTTGTGTGGAATCACATATGGCCTTTTTGGACAGATTTCAGTCTGTAGTAAGGAAACACAAAGGTAAGTAATGTCATATTGATGTTATAGTATGATCAAGTAACTGCATTTAAGGACTTTTGGACAATAAATTACAGATATGTGGACACTGGAAGAAACGTTAACTTAGCCAACTGTAGTAACAGCAACACAAATAATCCAACATACCATGGTAAAACACTTTCAAGAGCTGGAACAGAGTGGAATATTTCCTGCAGCACACAAATCTGTTCTGCTGGATAAGTGCAATAGCATAAGACGTTTCTCACTATGCAAATAAAATAATGGTTTCATTTCGTTTGTGACAATGTTCCAAATAAATGTTCATGAAAAGTCAATATGTAATTGGGTAAATAAAGAATAAACAACGGTATAAGGTAAAAAGTTAAAGTTGTCCCTGTGCTTAACTAATTAAGCAGTAAGCAATGAAGGTGTATGGGGGAGTGGGTGTAGAGATCTATTATTTTCTTTACCTCGGTACTAGTTGGAAGTTAGTGGTCAGCTTCACGCCCCTACCACTTTACCTCCGGGAAATAAGTCCCAGGTACCCATTGGACAGGAGGCTGCGTGGGCCACAGAGCCAATCTGGACAAATTGGAGAGGAGAAAATTCTTGTCCCTATTGGGACTCGAACTCTGACCCTACAGTCATCCAGCCCATAGCCAGTTGCTATACTGACTGCGCTATCCCTGCTCTGAATAAACAAGGTGGTGCAAAAATTTGGTACTGTTTTGTCCTTACACGAGAGGTCATGTTTTGTAAGGACGGAGATACGACTCCTGCCATTAAATATAATAACTATTGCACATTATCATCTCAAGAAATATTTCCTAATTTCTTCAATACTATTTCAAACTGCTATGACAAAATAAAGCATCATATATAGAATGCGTTCCTCCACATTCCATGATTAGGCTATATAGTTCAGATTACTTGCCACAGCTGTAAAGATGTTCTTCTGTTGAATCATGTGCTATCTACACAATTTAAGAGGCAGCAAATTTAGTGCATACCAGCAGTAATAACAGCATTAAGAAGTAACTGAAAGACCAACATATTCATTTGTCTTCTTTAGTTTATTCAGAAATAAAGTGGTCTGATATAGCAAGTTAAGGGCTATAAAGGAAATGATTTTAATTGGTATATTTAGGTTCATCTCAAGTTTCATTTTGGTAACGAACTTAAGATTATTGGCAGAAGCATACAGCATGTGCTGAGGAATTTGACATGGTCTGCTTGAGTGATGTGTATGCTGCCATTTTATTTATATCAGTTATACTGATAATATTAAGCATATTATTCAAAATAAATATGCAGAAAAATAGATACAAATTTACCAAACAAAAAACAAAGGACATTTTGCGAAGTCATGGAAATAAAGTAGCATCTGAGGTGGTACTTTTACATGAGATCACTAATATAAATTGAACTGTCATACAGGTGGATAAATGAAGACATATGTAAAGAACATATCTAATTCCATGCAAAGGAATCCTTAAACAGACACTCAGATTTTGTAAAGTGAGGGAGCTAACGGTTAAACTTAAAAGGACCGTATAGCCGAAGAAGAAGAATAAGAATAAGAGGCTGAGGAGAAGAATTGCTGTTTTGGTCAAGAAATTCATCTGCTTTTTTTTTTTTTTAAGGTCTTTCATTCTGGTCCGTCACACTAACAAATTTTAACAATCAAGTTCCTTCCGTCAAATGTGACACTTTTTTAAGTTTTCCACCTCGTCACCACCTGCCTTACATGTTTCGGCTCACCACGGAGCCATCATCAGAGGCATTTATAGTATTATTTATACTATTATTAGTATTATTAGTATTAGTATTAGTATTAGTATTTTTTCTACTATAAATGCCTCTGATGATGGCTCCGTGGTGAGCCGAAACATGTAAGGCAGGTGGTGACGAGGTGGAAAACTTAAAAAAGTGTCACATTTGACGGAAGGAACTTGATTGTTAAAATTCATCTGCCTTTCATGGAGTCTACAGTGCTAAAAAAATCTGCCACTGAAGTCTAACCTCAGCATTGACCCCAGTTCATATACTCGCCCTTATTTCTTTAAGGTTATCCCACATATGCCTAGTTTTTCAAAATGGTTCCTTATTTACGTGTTTTTTACAAATCTGAAATATTTTCTCAGCATACCATGCATATTATGCTTCCCAACCAGCTCATCTTCCTCAGTTTACAAGACATTACCTTATTAATACTGGGTGAATACAAATTCTGGCGCTCCTCAGTACGTAATATTAACCATCGTTCTATTTCTTCATCTCATTTAGGTCCAGAGACTCTCCTTAGCACCTAATTCTAAAGCAGCATAAATCTATGTAGTTTCCTCAGCATGAGAGACTACGTAAATGACATTACACCATGTCGTGTTTTTTCTTAGTTATCTTAAAAACCAGGACGATTGATAAAGTCTGAAAACCCAATATCTCTGTGTGTTATACACCATTGTCAGAATCCTATAGTAACTACATGTGAAGCTTGATCCAGATAACAACATACCAGTTGCAAATTCACATACAAAAATAAGCTCTACATACAAATATAGCTGTACACGCAAGAAGAAATATCAGGTGACAAAAAGAGAGTTTGTACAGTATTAAGCCACAATGGGAACTGCACAAAATCCATGGTTATAGTGATGATACTGGTGATGATAATTAAACATTATATAGTTGAGTAAATAAAAGAAAAATAAAATTCCAAGAATATTTCTGCAGGTGTTTTCTGTCACAAATGTTGTATGCTGAAGCCAGATTTCCTTAGTGAGAGGTCAGAGACTCCCTGTGTACTGAACTTGCAGGAATATGTAGTCATTCATGTGTATAATTATATTAAATTAATGTAAACAGTAATATGTAATTGAAGTTGCCTGACTTTATTTCTTCCATTTGTAAGATGGGCCTTGTTCAGGACATAGTTGTGAAGAAAGGGACTGCAGGAATTCACCCAATGGTAACCAGTTTATTAACTGAACTGACATTCTTCTGTTAACTATTCAGAGATCTGTTAATATCAAACAATATTCTTCAACATACCCTCAATTTTAGCAATAATCCAAAGCATCTTAGAAAGACTGCATAATACTGCAAGATCTTGCATTTACCTGTATTGTCCTAAACATCATTTAATTTGTATTACATTATTAAATCAAATACTAATGCTATTATAGACCATGTACTCATACATCGGTGGCCTAGTGAGATAATATATCCTTGCTCTGAATGTTTTAGTAAATTAATATGTATCAATCACGCATGTAGAAAGGAATGAAAATGAATATACCTCAACTTAATCCGACACTCAGCAAATTTAATACAAAAATATACTTTTAGTTAATGAAAAACACTGTTCATTCCAAAGTTATATGCATTGTACTCAGCGTAACAAACACAAGTTGCTAGTGCTGTGTCCTTCCCAGAATATACACATGACTCTTGTTACAGTGGTTGTATATTATATCAGAACCTGTTTCTGAAACATAACCTAATATGCACAGCAACTGTGTTATAATTATTTGATATTTTAACTACAGGTTTACTTACTTTCATCCCTTGTAGATTACGAATAATTATTCATTTCTCTTTTCGTGTTTTTGACGGAATTTTCACAGGCCACAATTAAGCTACTTCCAGCTTATTTTTACGCAAAAATAATTCCTTCATCAATTCACAGGCAGCAAGACATAAATGCTCAGTCATGACTACAACAAAAGGGTGCTTTTTATTTTTACAGTGGAGGTCCTGCTTTGGTTGAAGGAGGTTCTGGACTGGTTCTAACTCAAGTTTGAAGTAAGAAGCCATGCTGAGAGGGTATAGAGCGCTGTGACAACAGCCGCTGCTGTCACATGGTGCGCCCTGGCGGCAGCCACTGAGAAACTGCTAGCTCTCGTCACGTTCAGGGTGACTGTACCCTCTGCCAGACCCCGCGAGGATCGAACCAGGAACACGTACTCCCCTTGGTCGCTCTCTGTTACCATCATGAGTGTCAGCACAGCCTGGTGGCAGTACTCGGAACTGCCAGCCTGTAATGGAAAGAGAAAGAGAATTGTATTGATTACTACATACACGGGGTTGCAAAATACCTTGAAGTATTGATACATGGCTTCCGGCTCTTATGTGCCGCTTACAAGTAAGTGCTGTTTCAATAACAGTAAGACAGTTGCCATTTCACCCTTTCACCTGTCGGCAGAGTGGTCTGCAGGAGTACGTTCAAATTGTACACTCCCAACGGGAAATGTTGAACTGCATCAAGCAGACAATTACTCTGCTTCAACCTGCTTTTATTTAAAACAGAAGGTTTCTGGGTCTGAATTTTGTCTCCGTCTTCAGGTGGAACATTCGCAGTTGGGACCAATCCATATATCCAGTCCCTGTATCCGGACATCACCACCAACACGAGGTAGGATATACAAACCAAGCACAGCATGTAACACCTGCGAGAGTTAAGACAAATATAGCCCTTATGGCATAATGAGAGGAGATTGGGAACTTCGGAGCTCCAAGGCGCCCCGTCGAACTATTGCAATGGAGAAGGTGGGTAAACTAACACAGCTTGCCCAGCGTGTAGCAAGACTATTTTTTAAACGCTGAACCCGCAGCCGCGACAATTGTAGAAAACTCTGTTTATTGAAAGGTATGAAAAAACGCTGACTCGCAGAAATCTTCCATTATATAATCCTTAGATCGGTGACTATGGGCAGTCTAGTATCAAAACATTTTGCCAGTCGCTAGGAAGGGCTATGCCCGATTGGACGCCATCACGCCACAAGAGAAACCACACCCGAAGAGCCAGGGGACACCGTCTGTACCGTTCAGTATCGCATTCTTCTGCATCCAAAGTAAGTGAATTCAAGTAGTATTACTGACGACCAGAGAGATGATTGTAGGGACCTACCTAAGGCTAGGTAAATATGTTACTGTTTAGCTTAATTCACCCCCATACGAGTACGTAGATAATGTAAATAAATCTGGACAACAGCAGACGCACAGTATTACAAGTTTATTCCCTTGAATCATAACCACCGAAGAACCAGTAACGCTACGAGTAAGAGATAAGATTCGACTACTACCCAGAACACCCTCCTTGAAGAGTACCCAGTCCATACTCCCTCTTTAAGCGGGTATAGGCTTCTAGGGTGGTTGACGCAACCTTGACTGTCGCCCCTAGTTTTACAGAAGGTTGAGATAGTACACCACTGCATACTAACAAACATAAAACACTAAAAAACTCAACACATACGAGGCCTAGCACATACGCCCATGCACTATTTCACGGCTATTATTAAAATTAGAATATTATCAGACTATAAGTAATCACAAAATAAACAAATTCTCTGTATAGTACCACCATAACAAACGTAATTTTCACACGTAATCTACGCTGGACGGAGTTGTAGTTTTCTGACTGTTGCGATAAAGGGAGTCCAGATGGGAGAGATGTCCAAGCTGGGTTAACTCATCAGCTGATCTATCAGAGACAGGTGGGCAGATACCTCATATTTCCTCTATGTGGTATTTGATCCAGTCACTAAACATTCACTTTCTTCAACGTATTTTGTGGCCTTCTTCCTAGGCATTTTGAGCTAATTTTAATTTTTCAACAGAATTTGGGACAGGTTATATTTGTGCTCCTTAATGCATACTTTTAAGGGTCTGCTTGTTTCGCCAATGTACCACCTGCAACATGGAAGTTCTATACACACTGCTTCATCTGCTGGGCTTCACTAGACCAGTCCAGTTTTCATCAGTGTTTCACGTAGTGTATGTTTAGATTTGAAAATGATCCTGACATTAAAACGGTTTCCCATGTGTCTGAATTTCTCAGATACTCTTGACATGAGGGTCGTGCCCTGGTATATTTTATCTGAAGGAAGACGGTTGCTTCCTGATGGCTTCATTATGAAGCCAACGAATTGTTGTGTCTATTAATTATCAGATCATATCTTATGTAACTAATTTCCTTGTTTAAATCCTTCTGATCCTGATATGTGACCTTGGCTCGACTGATCTAACTATGAACAACTCCCCTTTACACATGATGGGGATGACTGGACTTGAAGTGCAGATAACGACCTGCGTGAATAGCTTTCCTAGTATACTTTCGTGGCCAGTTTTGTAGTCTTCTTCATAACCAAAACGTCGAAGAATGAAAGGTATAATTAGCTTCAACTTCCATTGTGAACTTGGTGGTAGGTGTAACGCTGTTGAGACGGTGAAGAAATTGCCGCAATCTTGCTGGTCCCTTGGTCAAACCAGGAAAATGTCTTCGACGAATCTGAGCCATTTAGCGGATTTGTGGTCTGCTGTATTCAATGCTATTTCCTCGAAGTGTTCCATAAATATTTTACTGACCATTTCCCATTACCATACCCTCTTTTTGCTGACAGAATTATCCTCAAACTGGAAGGACAAACTTGTTAATCAGATTCCAATAATTATACTGTCTTCATCTTGTAAAGGCGAGCATTCTGGGAAAGAAGGATCCATACTGAGTCTTTCTGGTGACCTATAAGAATTGTTCCACTAGTATTTTGATGAACAGACTGACAACGTAAAGACTTGCAAGGTAGTCTTGTTTATGAAGGTTATTCTCCTTTATCAATTTTATAAAATGCTCGAGTTCTTCACGAAGGAGTGTGTATTTCCAAATAGATGGCTCAGGATCTCAAGGAGAAAATCTATTAGGGCATAACATGGAGAGCCAGTAAAGCTAGCTACCGGTCTAATGGCGATGACAGGGTATCAAGACGAATACTATAATGGAATATTATTTAAACCACCCCCAAACCTAATGGCGGCCTCCCGCCGTGCTGTGAACCTCATTTTCCGTAACCAAGAGCTGACGACGGAGTCATGATGGTTTATTTAATCACTGCACGCGGTACACAGAAAACTCAGTTCTAGAAGTCACATTGGTGTACCGTACATTTTTCTACTCTGGTTTTGGATATTCAATTTGTACGTGAGTGTGTTTTGTTCTGTCCTATAACGTAAGAGTTCACACTGAAGATGTTACAGAACAGAACAGAATAGAAATGAACAGAATATTTTGACTTAGGAGAGAGTAAGAAATAGGAACACCAGGGGAAACTGCGTAATACCGAGCTTCGTAGTTTGGTCTTATGAGAAAATATTATTAGTTCGCTCAAGTAAAGGAGGATTTGATGGGTCAAACATGTATAACTGTGAGATAAGTGAGAAATTCTTACAAAAAGTTAGTTAGAAAGCCTGAAAATAGAAGACCATTTGAGAGACCTAGTCTTAAATTGTGTTATAATATTGAAGAGGGTCATACAGAAATAGCGTGTGAGAGAATATGGACTAGATTTATCTGGATCGTTGTAGGGTGACTCCCCGCGAACACAGTAACGCAGCTTTGAGTCCAAAAAGGGTGAAGAATGTCTTCATCAGCTGATCGAATAACAGGTTTCCAAAAGGGACCCTACTCCGTGAAGTTATACGTGCTTATTATAAATTATCTGGAAGAAAACAAATTACTGTCTCTTCGAAATGTTATAGATAAAATATGAAACAACTTTAAACAAGCAAGGAAACTTATTAAATTTTCGTTGGCATCATTGATTGCAGCATATCAACCATGAGTGAAGGTCAGATCACTATCCATCCATCTACGCCTCCGTCCATCCATGGCTCTACAGCCCTTTGTTGAAGCTTGGCCGCTTTTTCAGTTTCCTGATCTTTTACACAGTCGGTGGGACTCCTTGGACGGGAGATCAGCACGTCTCAATGCCCCTACCTGCACACAGAACAACACAAACACACACTAAACGCAGACAGATATGCATGACTCAAGTGAGATTCTAACCCACGATCACAGTACTTCTTTTGGCTTATTTTGGACTTCACCCATCGTCCGGTATATAAAAAAGACAAAAATACCACANATAAACGCAAACAGACATGCATGACTCGAGTGGGATTCGAACCCACGATCCCAGTGTTCGAGCGGGCGAAGAGAGTTCATACCTTAGACCGAGCGGTCACTGTGATCGGAGACAGTCAGATCACTATCAAAGGAAAATGACGTCTCAGGTGCAGAAGACTTGCTTGTGGTTTCCGGAGATGAAATTAGCGAGATTACCCCCTCCACCCCAGAGCCCCAGACTTTACTACACGCTATATGTGAAAGATCAGGTATACAAACCTCCGAAACCACAGCCCCTTCCAGGAATTTGAGTGCAAATTTCACAGGTCACGAACAGCGTCGATGAGTTACACTTGTGGCGTATACGGGTTAGATCATCATGGCACTGCAGCGAAATGGTTACTCAGTCAGCCATGAAACTGTTTAAAGCTGCATCAGATGACCAAATCCTTCCCTCGCGCCTCCAAAGCCCGCTGGGGTTAAGAGGCGGTTAACCCTAATACCCTACATATCCACATTAGAACCAAGAGACGGCTGCCTTACAAAGTTCTCAGCTCCAGACACGGCCGTCTCTTTGAACGATACGGGCAATGAAAATGGAGCAGATGAAGCTCCTCTCTACCTCCAATTTTGATGGCCTTGCCTTTTTCTTGTGGTTTTCCTGTACGTCCCTCGTTCTCTTTCTTCAGAACTGTGAGACAGAACAGCTTATTACAGAGGCAGGGCCTGTGATTCACTATCGGAATATCCAAGGTTCGATTCAGAATGATACCGGCTATCCTGATTTATATTTTTGCGGTTTTCCTCAGCTACTCCAGGCGAACGTCGGGACAGCACACTACAATACATCATCAACGTTTCCTCTTCCATTCTCCCTTATCAATATCTCTTAATCATCTTGCAGGATCTGATTCCATGCTGTCCAACCCCAGCGCAAGATAATAATTGAGTAAGCCGAATATTACTCCCACCATTTTGGCGTCTCTTCGATTCATACATACACGCTTTTAGCCTCCACAAGCCTCTCTTCCAGCAGGTGACTGGTGAGTTCATTAGTTTTCTCATTAAACTCAGCACTAAATTTGCTGCAACATTTCACTTTACGAGGGATGTTCAATAAATACTGTTCTCTAGCTTGCAACATTTGCGTTAATCAAGAATTTTGTTTTTCGGTAGGTGGTAGCACTTGGTAGGAGTAGGGGGAACATGCAGCATGTGTTAAAACTTGGGAGATAGCCAATACCACAATAATGAAGCAGTATAAATGGCTGCTGATGAATGACTGTGGACGAAAAAGCCTGATATCTACCTCGACGGAATATATAAGCTCATGCAAAGATGAGACAATGTATCAATGTTCTCGGGGAACGTGTTTATATATAATGATACTTCAGTGAAATAATTCTGGGACACTTAACGTTAAAACTACTTCTCATTAAATTTTCGTGACCTAGGGAACTTTACTTACTGATTAATCTTTGTATATAATGTTCATGTATGTATGTATGTAAGTATGTATGCATGTATGTATGTATGTATGTATATGTGTGTGTGTATGTATGCATATATGTATGTGTGTGTTTATGTATGCAAGTGTGGTGTTTGCGGTTAATAGCGCGTAAGCATCGATGGCTATATGTAGCTGGACAAGGTTCAGAGTGGCTCACCCTGTATAAAATCCCGTATAATTAATCACAAACAGACCTGCGTGAGAGTGTAAAATAATAGAAGGGTCGGCAAAGGCAGCATTAAATATTCTTTTAAAAGAACTCAATAAAACAGGCTATATAAAGGTCAGCACACAACCTGAAACAATAACAATCATATAACGGAAAGAATTATGTAAGTTTACTTGAGACAAGATCAATAAATATTCTATTAACATGAACTCAGTAAAACAAGTTGTACAGAGACGAATAAAAATCTTAAAATAACAATGAAGCTCTAGCTAGAGCTAAAAGCAAAACCTGACCACTTACCTCCAGCTAGTGCCGAGATTAAGAAAATGTGGATCTATACATCCACTCCCCCATACGCCTTCATGGAGTAGTGCTTAATTAGTTAATCTTAGGGACAACCCTAACTTTACCTTTACCTTTTAATAAGACTCACGCTGTGAAGATGTGCCGGAGAGCAGATGCATATTTGTACGCATTATTAACAGTGGTACCAGACGAAATAGAATGGTCAATTTCACGCCCGGACCACTTAACAACTGACGAAGTACCCCCAAAATAGAATACTTGTAGGTCGGTCCCGGAGTCTGCGTGTATATTATAACGAAGAGAAAAATCTCCGCTGCTGTCGAGAATATAAATCGATTCCCAGGTCGCACAGCCCGTAACCTAGTTACTATTTTTCCCGTGGTGCTACAGCCCCAATTTGGGCCTAGGCCTACCTCCATGAAACTCTCCGTTTCACTTCGGTTTACTAGATCTTACACATACGGTAGGACCCCTTGGGCGAGTGATCAGCTCGTCGCAAGGCCTCTACCTGTAGACAAACACAGAAAAACGCACACAAACATCCATGCCCTGAGTGGGATTCCAACCCACGATCCCGGCTTCCGAGCGAGCGAAGACAGTGCACCGCTCGGCTACCGTGACCGGCAACCTAGTTACTATACTGACTCAAATATTCCGGCTTTACTTTTTGTACAGACTTCTTAATAAAATATTTCATTATTTTCCTTTAAGTAGTTAGGAGATGAACTATACGAACTGACATATTCGACCTCATAATTATGCGTTTACTTCACACATTTCACGTAAAGAACGCATAACTGTTTACCTATGAGTTTTCTAGGGTTAAAGTGTGAACCTGTAAATACGAGGAAGAGTCAGTAAATATGTTAAAAATGGAAGTAGAACAACTATAATGGATGTAGGCCTAATTGGTTTTCTATGTGCATCACTAGGTAGCAGCACAGTCCAGCTTAATGACAGTCTTATGCAGTAGAAGCGCATGCACATGTTCAGAGGCTAGTTTCAATAGTAAAAATGGCGGCCACGCTTGAGGATTGTACTACCGAAGAGCAGCGTTCTGTTGTACGCTTTTATGGACAAAATGACTCAAAACAAGGGTAATTCATAAAGAAATGTTTCATGTTTAAGGTGGGAAGTGTTTGTCGTGTAAAGCGATTCACAACTGGGTCAAGGAATCTCTCAAGGGCGTTCGAAAGTCGCAGATGTTGTCCGATCAGGAGGAAGTGGCTGAGACCACAGCCAAAACGCTTCTACTTTGCGGGTTTCGACACACTGTTAAAGCGATGGGACAAGTGTATCAATGTTGGTGGAGGACACATAGAGAAATAAATGTTTTTCCAGACTCGAATATCACGTTTTACATTTTATATTAATTTGTGACCCATTTAACAACTCACCTTCATGTAACTGAGAACTTCATATTCTGCAACCGATAAACCGGCTATTCTGGAGGTTTTCATGGTTTTTCTCAACCCGCTCAGGCGAATTCGGGGATAGTACATCGATCGGATCACAACCGCCTTTTTTCCAAATCCTTTCCCACCCACTACTGATCCAGCATTCACACCTCGACGGTATACACTCGAAGTTACCGACAGCGTCGCAATATAAACCGTAAACCCTTCTCATCAGGATATAACAAAGAGTGGTATCTGGCTCTTGCTTTTAGGGCCAGAATTCGATCTCAGCTTGGTCTAGAGCTTGTCACTTTATTTGTTATTTTACCTTAGTCTTCGCAGTTGAAGTCGGGAACTTTCACTAAATGAGCTAGGTACGGCTCTATCAAACTAACAACTGTCAGATTTCCGTAGCAGAAGCAACATAATTCCAGCAAAACTGAAACATTTCATATGTTTTTTCTTTATAACGTGTTTCGGCCATATATGCCATTATTAGGTAAACCACAATATACTATTACTGATATTTTTTCAATTACATCGGCCAATGTTTACATTTTGAGGGAAGGTCATAAGTTTTATTTACAGTATTAATGCAAGCAATAGTTAATATGCACATTTAAAATGTATTTGGTTAAAATTAATTTTAATTAAATCAATTTTAACCGAATATCTTTTAGTATTAAAATTAATTATTATTAAGTAAAATCTCTCTTACAGTTTTTAAAATATTGTTGGCTTATTTGGTCACGTATAAGAAATCTGTTTTCATATCAAAGTATAATTTTGTATGTTAACGTATAACCTGCAACCTGAAAACTATTAATACCATATACAAACAAGTTAAAAAACACATAATAACAATTAACACGAAAATAGTGGTGTATATAAACTCAAGTGCAGAGATTGTCCCTTAAAATACATAGGCCAAACAGTACTTTCATTCAAAGTAAGTTTCGACGAACATATACCAGCAATATAATACAATAAAGACACTTCTACATATGCGTAGCACATATTAAAAAGAGGATACGCACGAGGGAACATAAATGATGCAATGAAAATAATACAAAGAGTCAGGAAAACTAGACATATGAACAATGTAGAGAAATATTATATTTCTTATACACAGAAACAAAAAAAAAAAATGAACCAAGTACTGTTTGATTTGAAAAATCCCATATTTGGAGGCATACACCACCACTATAATAACAAATAACATGCAAAATAAAATATCCACCTCACATACCACACATCACATATTAGCACTATACTACCACATCGAAAACACGTAAATCTAATCATTCACAGTATCAGTCCCACACAATCACTCATCCAAGAAGGCAAGTAAAACACCAAATTTAACCAAAAGTACTGTCACAATACACAAGTAATATAGGCATATAACAAGAACATATTTCAGTTTTACTGCAAGAGAAAACGAATACACACAAAAATAATGTTCATGCACTCCAACTAACACAAGGTAAGATAACATATATACATACAAATTCACACATGATCATGAATATACATTATTGTTCTAATGATAGACTCGTTTTTCAGATCACACAGTTGAATACCTCCTTCTATTGTGATTCAACAGAAATAACTACCAAAAATTTTAATAACAAATAAATGTGTTAACATTCAAAATTATATTTTGATATGAAGCAGATCACTTATACGTGACCAAATAAATTAACAATATCCTAAAACTGCAACAAGAAGAATTTTAATTAATTAATTAATAATAATAATAATAATAATTAATCTATCTTCAAGTTCTCACTCCTTGTCGATTTTGTGCAACTTCGTCGATATATTAATATATACACATCAAAGTCTTCGCCTCTTCTTATCATGTAACAATGGCCTAAGTGGCCATCATCAGGTTCGTGTTTTCTTTTCTTCTATGTCCTTATAATGTCTATTTTTTGTGTTATGGTTTCATATTTATGTTCCATATTTCATATGCGATTTTAGTATCCAGAATTACTATTATCATTTCTGAGTGCTCTTTGTATCTGGTGTGGAAAGCTCTGCCTGTTTGTGCTATGTTTTTCAGTGGACAGTCTAAGCATTTCATTGGTAGATGCCACTTTTGCATCTGTCTGTTCGTGGATGTTGTTTCCCCATATTTTGCATTGTGTTCTGGGTTCCGAATGCCATTTTTATTTGCGTGTCCTTGAATAATGTTGTGACTTTTCTTATTTTACTTTCCTGTATGTGAAAGTGGCCCATTTCCGGTGTTGATGGTGGGTGTCTGTCTTTACCTTTTATGGGGCTGGATGATTTTTTATATTATATTTATTGTTATGTAGTGTGTTTTTATAATGTTTAGTTCTTTTCTTCTGCTTCTTCAGATACTGGGTAAGTGTTTAATCTGTTTCCTAAGTAGTGGATACTTAATACGTGAGCACACGTAGTAAAGAATAACAGCGGCACGCACACAGGAAGACTACACAGGATAACACATATACAGTGTGGAAACAAGAACTAGCCGCTGCAGCACTTTAGACATAGGGCGAGTAACCCTAACAATTTTAAATTTAAATTTAGAGAAAAAAAAATTTAAAAGATTTTAAAATTAGAACTAAACATTTTATAGTGTTACTACAGGAACGTCAAAATTAACGTGTGTAACAAAAATAATCTACAAACCAGACAGATATCAACGAAGTAGATGTTGATAATAACAAGGAAAGTGTTTTAAATGTTAAATTTTGGGCTGGGTGCAGTGTGACAGCAACGTGAGTGTTATACACCTGATGATGGCCGTCTGAGGCCGAAACATGTAGTGTAGAGGAGCAAGATCAAGGACACATAATATATTGTTTGCACTTGGGACGGAATTTGTATCATTATATCATTTATCCTAATACATTTTAAGTTTGCCTATGAAATATAACTGGCATTAATATAGTAAATAACATATATGACATTCCCCATAGAATGGGAAAAAAAAGACAGAGAAATTATATGATGTATGTAAAATGATTTACTTGAAGATGGTCATAAGTGGTCGAAACATCTTGTAGAAAAATATACTTTTTAAATTTATGCAGGAATTTTATAGACGGAACCTGTAATAAATAGTTCACACACAATGTGACACTGAAGTTCAATAATACAGGTAAGATTTAAATATAAAGTTGCTTTTGGATCCTTTATTTATTTTAATAGGGAAAGGTTTACGCTAGTGAAATATTTTAATGAATGATTTTGTGACTGTCATGCCACCAGTTGTCGCCCCAGACTTTACAATTTCATATCTTCATAATACCAACATTACACAGGTAAGAATTTCGTGGTGGAAGTAACGCTATCACCACTTAATACACCGTTCTGAAACTTGAGGTAAAAATGGGCTTATGTCTTAATGTAAATTTGTTAAATCTTTCTTTCTGTTAGATGTAACAAAGTATCATTTCATCCGCGAGAAATTTATATTTAACCTCTACCTCATTACAGTTACGCGCAAAATATCCCTTCTCTGCAATCAGAAGGCATACTGTAGCACAAGCTAATGGCGTCTCTGGCTTTAGTACCTGAGGGTTCATCGTCATTACCTCTCTCTCCCTGAAACTCTCTCGCAAACACTGTGGCCCTGTGCGTAATGGCAGAGATACTACAAAGATAAAGTTACATCATAGTAAAGTTAAATAAAGGCTGCGCCACAGCTCAAGCGGTTAGTCGCTGGCTTCCCACCGCGGCGGCCCCGGTTCGATCCCGGGTCTGGTCAAGTGGGATTTCTGGATAAAGTGGCGCTGGGGCAGGTTTTCTCCGAGTACTTTGGTTTCACGTGCCAATCCTCATTCCACCAATTGCTACCCAATCACCCTCACCTATCATCTGGGGCTGGTCCAATAGGCCAGAAGTGGCCGCAGTACAAGGGACTTAGTCCCACCCCACTAGCAATAAAAAAAAAAGTTAAATAACATTTTTCTAAATGATACATACGAGTAGCAAGGAAAGAAACTATGTACAGTTGCTGCTACAGCATTATTGTTTAAGGTGAGACGTTTACAGCTCTTACACATAAACATAAGTTTTTATACGAAGGGAATTGAAGATTTTGTCTTTATAAATATCAGAAAATAGAAAGCTGCGAGTTTGGCCAGTAGCTTTTGCCTCTGCCAACTGAGCTATTCCGGCTTCTCTTCTTTCTTACAAACATGGTTCATAATCATGGGAGGAAAACGGATCTCTGTAATTGATCTGAAGAAACTATGTTTGCTAACTTCTGCGGAAGCATTTAAAGTCTATGAAATGTCCCTACCATCAGTAAGAAACACTTTGCCAAGTACAGAGACATCGACGCTACGCCAACAGTATAAGTATGAGGGGTGAGCCATAGAAAGTGGCCCTAGCACTGTGACCTTCAATGGTCTTTTGTGCTTCCCCTTTGGATTAACCCTTTATTAATCCTACACTTCGAATGAAATGTAGGACTTTATTTATCGGGGTGACATAAAAGTCACTTGGCTCCATGAAGAACTGACCCAGGTGGCAATACCTTAGGTAAGCTGTGGCCTCACAGTCACATAAGATGTGTGTGGCTGATTCATCTTGTAGGCACCTCTCACAAGTTGGGTCCTCTGTCAGTCCCATTTGAAAAAGGTGCCCTTTTAGGTGGCAGTGTCCAGTAGGTAATCCCACCACCCATCTTATTTAATCTCTGTTTAATTTTAACCGGTCCCTCGTTCTTTTGACAGAGGATCCTGATATAAATCCTTTTGCTTGTTTGGGTTCAGTTGTGGATTCACAGTGTTTTCTGTGATTTCTGTTAGTCCAGTCCCTGGTCGCTTTCTTGGCAACTCCAATTGAAATGCCGAGTCACCAATAGCAAAACAGAGGAAGAACAATTTAACGCATAGTAAAACTAAACAACATATGCTGTGAACTTACTCGTATGCACAAAGAAGTCCGCAGTCTTTGAGTACCGTTTTGTTGGCCCGTGCTGTATGAAGCATTCACTTAATAACGAATTGCAAATGGAAGGAAAAGACTGGGTTCGGGATATTCTGAGTGGCCATGATAATCTTTGTTTTAGAGTCGGCGAAGCTTCATCATTCTCTCGTGCTCTAGGAATGTCAAAAGGGAAGGCCAGTTTTAATATTATCTCTCCAATTCACTGGACACTCATAACCTCTGCGATGCGCCAGCCTTGGTCTTAAACTCTGGCGAGATCGGTCTGCAGCTGATTTACAAATGACAGTGTGAAAAGATGGACATTCTGAGTCAAAGTGACTGTGAAAAAGGCGAAACGGCCTCGTGACATGCTTGTCTGATAGCGGGTAGTGTATTCTTCTTCCGTTGTGAGGAAATTGATAAACTGGTATGTCACATGGAATAAATGTCGTGCTTTCGTAGAGTGACTACATAAAATAGGTACAGCTTTCTTGTCCTCTGGGTCATTTATTGCGGCCAAACCTTCTGGTTCTGTACGAGTAATTCGTGTCTTTGACGGCTGTGTATCGCAAAGTTCGGATTCTCCAGCAATATAGAAGGCGCGTTTTCTTACGATGTTTTACTCCATATTGCACTGACAAGCTTCAGTCCCTGGATAGAGCTCACCACCCCCTGAAGATGTTCTGCAATAAACCCCTCAAATTATACATTCGAATATATCCGGGAAAATGTCTGATAAAATTGCCATTTGGTACATATAGGATGTCCGTAAATTATTAATACACTTTGACTTGTTATACCAAAGTAAGAATATTAATGCTCGTGCCATACGAATGAAAGACTCTGAAAGTGTTACACCCCCTAAAGATGCTCATTGTGAGCTCCATTCGTGAACCGACAAATGTCCAATCTGTAATCCCGCTCATCCCACACTCTTTCTAACATATTCCTGTCAACTGTCTCGACTGCTGCGGTAATTCTCAACTTCAGTTCATCAATATCCACTGGTAGAGGTGGCACAGACACTTGTTCCTTTACATAACCTCACAGAAAGAAGTCACATGGAGTGAGATTCGGAGAGCGAGGAGGCCACTTCATCTGTAGCTCCAGCTCGCCAAATCCAACGGTCGGAGAGCGTGGAATGTAAGGTTACATGCGCACCCGTCTGCGCAGAACTTGCCGCACAGTCGCTTTGGGCAACTTTAACTCACGGATTCTCTTCCGCGCAGACTTCCTTGCACTTCGACTGAAAGTGGCCTCCACCTGCCGTACAGCCTCATCGTTCACACGAGGACGGCCACTGCTCTCTTCTTACAGACGCATCCCTGTTTTTCAAAGTTATCAGACCTCCTTTGTATCGATTCTCGAGGAGGTGGACCCTTACGATACTGTTTCCTGAGGGCCTGCTGAGCACTGATGCATGAATTTGTTTTCGTATACTCAATCACGCAAAAGCTCCTCTCTATGGTAGATGTCATTTCTGAAAATAGCGGAGCCTGGCGGTAAATATAGGTAACATGGAGACGCACCGCAAATTTTGAAATATCTGAGAATTTGACTTCCACTGGTACCGGTTATATGCGGGTATGCTTTGTAGTTTCCTAGTATTTTATCCCAGAAATTGTATCAATAATTAACGGACACCCTGTACACGCAGAAGAGTACAATCATGTAGGTACTACGGTGAGTGGGTTCCAATCTGTGACACATTTCCTTTCAATCGCAATGCATTTCCTGAACATGTAATTTCCCTCGGAATAGTCCATGCATCCAACAAAATCGTGGAAGCAGATTTGGTGCAAAGAATGTCAGATACACCAAAAAAAGGAAGCATAAAATATGATTACAACAGAAACACGGTAAACATAATTACCAGTATCTACAGCCAGAAGAAACTTAGAAGATATCAGCCTCATTTCTAATACCTCGCAGACAAAGAAAAGAAAAACAGTAGGACCACACGCGTTGACATATCCGAAACTCATCTAGAATTTGAAAGAAAAGAAGTCTACGGCGTAGAAAGAAATGGAGGAACTGCCAAGAAGCTCACTAATCACAAAGCGAGACAGACAGGTAAGCCATGGCCCAGGCTACGTCCTCTGAGGGCGTAGAAAACTACAAAGATGGCGGATACTGGGTACACTGCTATGTACACTGCGCACAGAACTGAAGTAACACACACACAGTTAGTTACACAAGTTTAGTGAAAACACTTTATAAATTTTTGATCGGATTTGCATTTCTGAGTGAAATTGCCCCCAAGCACAGTTTAAATGCATTTTCAGTCCAGAGAAAGAAGCACACTGCTATGTACTCACACATGTCACACGGTTTCTACGAGCTCTTCTAACTCCAGATGGAGGCTCAAATTTTCTTTCTAAGTTTTGCTTTCTGATGTCATTGGCCACATTCTCCTCAGTCACTACAATCTGCCCAGTTCTTAGGGTACTGACGGTGGTGTATTACATTCGGGATAACTGAGTTCCTGGGTTTGTCCTTCGCATCATATTCTAAAAGAACAGAACTTTTCGGAAACCGGAAGTTTCTACCCTCAAGTGAAAAGTTGCTGCGGTATCTACTTAGTCGTTACCCTTAGAGAGAGCTAATTGGAATCATTGGACCACTCACTGACGTCAACTCTTTCTAAAGGACCCAGCTGAAGAGGCACCTCTAAACGTTCTCAGAACAGATCGAATTTCTGAAATGTTGTGTTCGTTTAGAGTACGAGGCGGTGGATAAAGCCCGGATATTTGGTAATCCAGTCACTACCGTGAATAGAAAAGTCTCCAATATAGAACGTCTGGTAGTTTATAGAAAGCAAAGTGCAACAATATTACGGAGCTGAAACATCACTGGTTCATTGGGGCCGATGTTCGCAGTTCTGTCAATATTCTTAACAACGATTATCAGGATTTTCCTTATTTCGATCGAAACTCTACTACCTTAATCCATAAACACGACGTTTCCACGGACAATTAAAAATTCGGGATGATAAATAGAAAAAATAGAAGAGGTGGAAGCTGGAGAAGGGGGTGAAGGATGAGCGAGAAACAGAACACAAAATGGGAGACAAGACGAACACGAAGAAGAAGGAGAGAGACAATAGTATGAGAAGAGTAAGAAAATTAGAAAGCAAGGGATAAAGAGGAAGAAGTGAAGGCAATGGGAAAGGAAGAGGAAAGTAGGGAGGCGTTGAAGAGAAGAGGGAGAAGAAGATTGAGGGAATAGGGAAGGAGAGGAGATGCATAAGGCGGCGGAGCAGAATAAGATGAGATGTGGACGAAGAATATAAGGTACGTCTTTTATGTCAAGTCCTCGCCTGTACTGTCCTGATAATCATCCCTCTACAAAACGCAACATGGATCTGAGAGAGCAAACGGAGCTGCGCAATGGTGAGCCTCTGCTGTGATTAGTTCTGTCATCAACAGATTTGTATTCTCAAACAACGTGCAGTATGGTACAAAGTAACCAAGCTGGGATATAAAGTGACGAGCAATACACTCGGAAGGTCTGCGTGCTCCAAGCAGAGGACACGCTCCGCTCCACATGTTTCGACAGCAAACGGCGAAGCTTGTTGCAGGTGCTGTATGGACGAAGATTGAGCTCTCTGATACATTGCTGTGTGTGATGGTAGCCTCCGACTAGATCAATTCATTAGCGTCTCGTCAATCTATCAGACCGTAAGTGTACTTAGTCCGGATGAAGAGGTACTCATGAAATGGCGGGAAATGTTTGTGAACTGGCAGAAACACATTTCACGCCTATCAGAAATCCCAGGCGAACTGAAATAGGACGGGGGATGACAGCTATAGCCACAGGCTGCACGTGCACGATCTTGTATGTACTCACTGCAGTGGCGTGTCCAGGCGGAATTACACGTTCCGTTTAGGTCATTTCTGGACTTCAACTAAGATGGATGGAACATGTAGTACGCATAAGGTACGTAAAAATGTTAACATTTTGGCAGAAACCTTGGGTAATTTCAGCGAAGAATGATGGTATTAGAACTGTAAAGCTATCCGTGTAATAGGCCTTCAAAGTCCTTAGGTTTGTGAGACATCGAGGTTCTCACATTTTCTCTAGACTATCGGCTTACAGACGGCGGTACGGCAGTATTAGAATGATTCTCAAAGAAGCAATATGTGTGGGTGTGAACTATTATTTTTTTATTGCTAGTGGGGTGGGACTAAGTCCCTTGTATTGCGGCCACTTCTGGCCTATTGTACCAGCCCTAGATGATAGATGAGGGTGATTGTGGAGCAATTGGTGGAATGAAGATTGGCAGGGGAAACCGAAGTACTCGAAGAAAACCTGCCCCAGCGCCACTTTTTCCACCACAAATCCCACTTGACCAGACTCGGGATTGAACCCGGGCCGCCGCGATGGGGAGCCAGCGACTAACCGCTTGAGCTATGGCGCGGCTTAGGTGTGAACTAAATTCGACTGGTTCAGAATAGAATTCAGTGACGGGCTTCTGTGAATACTCCAATGAGCTCTCAGGTTCCATAAAGTTAAGGGTATTATTAACCAGCTGAGCTGGTATCACTATCTTACGAAACCTCTAATTCACGGGGAAGGTTAGTTGGCAACTGTAACAAATAATGCGGGTTGGAAATGTCACGGAAAATAAGGTAGCATGATTATGGAGACATCGGGAGGAAATTGCACTCTTGACATTCGATTAAAGGGGCAGAGGGAAACTACGGAAGACATCAGTCAAGGCACCAATCTTACTTCCGGAATTCGTTACCGTTGAACGAACTTCCTGTGTGTAAGGTTTTGAACTACAGTCGAATGCAGACAGAGATTACGGACAAATGGATTTGTTTACGGTTATTTTCTTGCCAATCAGAGACTCCGATGCTTCTTCCAATGCTGTAACAATTAAGTTACGTCATAAAAACAATGAACATGCCCAGTTCATGGCTAAAATGTAGTGCTCTGTAATTATATCGCATTCAAAAAATTAATTAAAAGTGAGCTCTCTTCTAATACAAGTGTTCCCAGCGTCGGAACAAAGAGCGAGACCAACTGTGTTGGTACATGATTGAAGTAAGACACGCAAACCCTAGCTTCATTTCCTGCCTGACCACATGTGCTCTACGAAGTGAATAACAACAGGGAATCCTTCTGTTTCAGGTAACATAGCGAATGAGTCTGTCTCTTATTGCAAAGACGCACGTAAGAAGTTTTATGAACTCGGTCTGGATAAAACCGATATAAATAGAGGCAAACTAAGAAAGATGAAGATATTAAGATAAATATAAACGTTTATAGTTTAAATAATCGGGGGCGAAACTGCAACCAGCTTATAACAAGCTAAATATACAGTAAGATATAAACAACGTCTTCCTAGTAGAGGTGTATGGAACAGGCCTTTAGCCCCAGGCCGTCCAGAACATGGCTATCAACCTAGTTATTTTTGTAGATACCGATTGCGATGAGGTGACTTCACCACTTTTATCCTGAGGATAGAAGCAACAAATCCTTCCGAAACGCTAACACCTACCTATTTACTAAACCGCACTCTTCATATTCTTGTCCGTTACCACCTCTACAGTATAAAGGAACTGTCTAGGAATAAATCATACAACGTGTAGAAGCGGAAGATATATGTATTCGTAAGTGGTTAGAGGCATGGCGGCGTCGATAGCCAGAAACAGACAGACCCAGGCTTAAAAGCAATAGCTAGGGTCTATCCCATTGCTCTGAAAGATACATTATTTCACGTCACGTGATGTACTCCTACTCCATTGCGGTTCTGTTCCACCGTCATATGCACGCATAGTGTTAGGGGGCCCATACACGCACGAGTCCGACTGGACTCGGGTTCCAATGAGCCAAACTCGTCCGTGTGTGGGTCGCCACGCTCATACGTGTGTGGTGAAATTAATCCGAGCCCGGCTCCTCGCCGAGCCGGATTCGCGAGCCAGACTCGTACGTGTATGGGCCGCCTTAGACTATGTATGCCGTAAAATAACACTTAATAATGCCTGTCCAGTGAATTCAACGTTTTAACCACACGTAAACAGTGAGAGTTATCCGAAATTAGGATCACCTGCAAATTCAACGGAATGTCTGGACCTACTCCACTGCTGCTACACACAGACGTAAAGAGAGAGAGTGTCATTTTCGTCTCATCTGCAGTGGCAACTTACTGCTGGTAAGAGCAGCGTGACAGTAACTTTTGAAGTCTATAAGAACTAAAAATAAACGCAGAAAGTCATGAGCGTTTTTCTGAGAAATCTAATGATGCCCTGTACTTAATTAAGCATCACGTCATGCAGAAGTGGGGTTATGGTTCCACGCATTCTTGACATTTATACTAGATGGGGATGAGGGTTAGCTTCACGCCCTGGCCTCTTTACTTCTGGGAAAAGACTACCTGGTGCCCACTGAACAGGAGCCCAGGTCTAAACATGCCAAAGCACAAACCCGTACGGTCAATCCATGGCCTAGTCACTGTATTAACTGAGCTACCCGGGCTCCAAACTACGTGCTCAGTACGGGAATAGCCCCTTTCCTCCAGAATAGCGAACATACTGTGGTGAAGCCGCAGCTGGGACGCTTCCCCTTCCACAGAGTTTTGATGTTCACTGGCAACTGTACTGAGATGTACAATTCCAGTAGCTGTTTTCGTGTTAGAGAAATTCAGTAACCATTACCAAGTGCTTGTTATGGTCGTTCACTTCTTCTATCTTACTGGATTGGGCTACTTGACCTCTTCGCATTCAAAATTAATTATGAAATTGTGAATCTTATAGAGAGTCAGTAGGATACTTTGGACGGGGGATCAGCCCGAAGCAAGGCCGCTACCCACACAGACATCCATACTTCGAGTGGGATTAGAACCCACGATCTCAGTATTTGACTTGGTTAAGACATCCTCGTTCAATTATATTAAGTAGTTAGACACTTATTCGCTCCCTCACTCAAAAGGTCACTCCTTTCCAAATCTCTTTCCTTCACATGCTCCATTCGATCCAGTGTTAATCGTTACCTGACTCACTCGCTCACTCATATAGTCAGTCAGTCAGTCACTCACCCACTCACTCACTCTCAGCCGGCACGGTCAATCTGTGTAGCTTTCACCTTAATTTGAAGACATAACGTAGGAAACAATGCTCCCGGGCCTTTGAACTGACAGATGCAATTGCAAACTACATCAGCCATCAGACGAGTGCGTTCCAACTCCCCGTGAATCCCCAAAGGAGCCAAGTGATTTACCCCACTCATGTTTCAACATGGACGTGTGAAAGAGTCAGGTTAGCGGCTGTGGTCTTCCTGCAGGCAAGAGTCGAACTTGAGAGCCATTTAGTTGCACTCCGCCATTCGGTAGTAACAACACGACTGACCGCAACAGGAGTTTTATTACCAACTGGCGGCTACTTTACCCCTCACTTCCTCCTTCAGACGAACAGTCTAGAGAACTTGATGCTCGCTATTGGTTCCTGTAACGACGGATGAGCCAAGAGCCTGGTCTGTACAATTTCGTATCATAGCAACTGAAAAGCAGTGCCGACTGCAGGCTTCGCCAGACGTTTCGTCCGCAGTGGGGATTTACAATCTATACCGGCTTCTTGTGGCTGCACAGTCTCTTCCTCTCTCGTCCCGCAGATCCTACTTTTCGTGCTACATGTCCGTCATCCTACCACGGCTATACAGGTTGGATCCTTGGTATTAACTTGACACGGGGGCTAAGAAAGAAAATAGCACAGAGCAGTGGTTCTCAATCTTTGTCAGACCGTGGTCCGGTAAATTCTTTTTTCTGTAAGACGAAGGCCCGGTACAGGGGCGCTGCCCGGCGGTTGAGAAACACTGGCCTAGAGGAAACAAAGCGGTAACCCCCTAAAGTCAGCGATAAATACACTCTTTGTGAGATTTCAGGTTCTTAAAGCGGTTACACTGAAGACTGATATCTTCTGTGGTGTGACGCAATGCAGTCTGGCATTGTCCTATCACACTACACGGCGCCATATTCTAGAAGACAACAGTCTTCACAAATAAGAAATCTGAAGTCATCAGAGCAATGGCTATGAAGAATGTTTCTTCTGGGATATTATATTGTGCAGCCTGGTAGCAGACTGTATCGCTTAACATCCAACAAGTTAGTATGTAAGATCTGAGGTTTTCTCAAGCAGACTGGTCTGCTTGTACCGGTTCTCACGGTCTCTTCGCTTGCGGATTTCTTATTTTTCCTTCTACCCTGAAGATGGAGGCGATATGTTCCTCCGAAACGTCGGTTAACACCACATATACACGGTGCCACATCCCAGAAGACTGCTTTCTTCAAGTTAATAGTACTCTTCACTCCTCGCACATTTTGTTGTTGATAATTAGTTTTTCTTTGTTAAACTTACTGCAGATTTAAATAGGTAATATTTTCAAAATGATGGGACAAGAATTATTTGTGAAGTAGAGACAGGGAAACTTGTAGCCCTGTGTTTGGGTTATATATTTAACTTTGGAACGAAGGATACAAATATAAGAATTATAAATAAAATACGATGACCCCACGTTCTTTGAGGATATGGGAACCTGTGAGATCCATAAAGCAGGAAGTAACCTGTAAGAAATAACAGTTAGAACAACGTCGCTAATTCTACGACTGTGTATTACGAAACGTCGCTAATGCGTGCACGATCTCGAGATGGCTTATGGTGGAACGAGAATAGACTCATTGGCGTCTGCTATGATGGGTGTAGGTTCATTTTTCTTTATATTTGCCTTTGCCTCCACCTATCCATTTTCAATTTCATCTAAGTCATTCTCTGCCTCTTCAAGGCATCTCAAACTGGGTCTTCCCTCCTTCATTCTGCCCTTTAGCCTACTTGGAAGAAGAGAACACATTGAAGTTTGCAGAAATCCAGCTGAAAAGTAAGGTTTACTTTTATTCTTTCTTTGCATTTCGACCATAAAGTGACGTGATAACGGGTAGGTCGCGCCACTCTCCCCTCAGAAAGAAACAGACGGGCTTCGATAGAAATCAGTGTTCATGAAATGGCCCTGTAATACAAGTTGTAGAGGAAAATTAATTTTGTTTCGTATCGGCCAAATACCAACACTACTTACGTCGTTAGAAGGGCCGCGCCATAGCTCAAGCGGTTAGTCGCTGGCTTCCCACCGCGGCGGCCCGGGTTTGATCCCGGGTCTGGTCGAGTGGGATTTGTGGCGGACAAACTGGCGCTGGGGCAGGTTTTCTCTGAGTACTTCGGTTTCCCCTGCCAATCTTCATTCCACCAATTGCTCCACAATCACCCTCACCTATCAACTGGGGCTGGTACAATAGGCCAGAAGTGGCCGCAGTACAAGGGACTTAGTCCCACCTCACTAGCAATAAAACAATAATAATAATACGTCGTTAGAAATACGAGGAATATTATTCGGGCCACGTAACTGAGGGACACCCCCGCTGAAGTTCCAGTTCCGTCAGATGTACTCGTCTAATGGGCATGACAAAATCTATAATCGCAACAAATATTAACACGGTTCCGAAACATTTATTTTATAATGAAAACAATTTGCCGTGGACATAGACATACAGTGAAAGTCTTGAGAACGGAAACAAGAACAGAGGGTACTTGAGAACTGCGTGCTGCAGACGAAACTTGAACCCAGGAGAGGAAATACGTAATATGAAGTTGGAGGAACACGCAGAATGAGGAAGAGCATAATTTATTGCGTTCACCTAATACGTGTATTATGAGGACGAAAAATCAAGGGCGGTTAGATTGGTGAAGAATATAGAACGCATGGGATACAAGATATATGAATAAATTTTTGTCGGAAGACCTTATGAAAAGAAATAAATTGAGATATACAGGCATAGCTTGAAGGATATTATTAAAACTGATCTTAGAGGAATAAGATGGAGGATGTTGGCTGGATTCATATGGTTCATGAGAGGATAGAGTAATTATATTTTAAAAACATTAACAGCTAACGCCGAGGTCAAGAAAATGTGCATCTGTACATCCACTTCCACATAAGCTTTCATGGCGCAGTGCTTAATCAGTTAAGCACGGGGACAACTTTACCTCTACCTTTTACACAGGCTACGTGACACGCAATGCATATCAGCCCAACGAAATACGTCGAGTTTTTCTTTGGACTGACTGCGAATTTTAAATCTGCCATAATAACCACGTGATGAGAGCCAATTCTGGATGATGAGAAGAGATCGATAATTTGTCAGTGCGTGTAACGTTGCATATGACGTATGTTTGACGGCAATGATGCTGGGGTCACGGTGCTGATGGATGGCCATTTATTATTCGAGTCAGAAATCATGTTTCCAATTTCAGACGTGTAATCATATTACGAGTGACAATTGAAACCTTGTGTTCCCACTCAGGAGCCAGAATACAGCAATTCTGCAGCAGTTCTATGCAGAAGGGTTATTTATTTTCGTTATGCATCCGTTGCAGGACCTAGGTTCGTTGTAGGATACGTCCTTTAATTTCTGCCTTATATTTCAAAGAGCGAGGCTCTCGTAGCGGAGTTAAAATTGTACAGATATTCCATCTTAGAAGGAGGAAATGCCAAGTAAAAGGTTAATTTTAATTTTTGATTAGTCTTCTCTGATTCATTCATACTTCATAGGGATAATACATTTCTGTCGACTGAAAATGCATACAAAATCTATCAGTCCCCATTCAATCAATTAATCAAGAAATCACGTGAAAATGAAGAATGGGGGTGTAGTAGTACTTCACAGGATTTAAGTTACAAGATAGTCAGTGATCGAGTTTTATTTCAAAATTGCACAACTTGAGTAGGGAAAGCAACAATGATAGGAGTTAACTATGGGATCTGAGTTGTCAACGCCTGAATGCTGACTGGGTGTCAGCTGAACTAACATGTCACTGGAAATGGCAGATTAAAAAGCAATTCCACACGTTTCGTGTTCGGTATAGGTGAAGCACATTTAAATTATTTTGATCGCTTCAACAGTATTTCAGCTTTATGAAAGTAGGGCAACTGAACTCGAGTAATGCTTGCTACCATTCAGTCCAGAACTTTTTTGTCTTCTCGTCTGCTGTCAAAAACATATAAATTAGAATATACAAAATTATAATTTTGTCTGTGGTTCTATATGGGTGTGAAACTTGGTCTTTAACATTAAAGGAGGAACACAAACTGAGGATGTTTGAGAACAGGCCACTGAGGAGAATATTTGGACCGAAAAGGGATGAAGTGACAGGAGGTTGGAGAAAACTGCATAATGAGGAGCTTCATAACTTGTACTCTTCTCCAAGTATAATTAGAATGATCAAGTCAAGGAGGATGTGATGGGAAGGACATCTAGAACGAATGGGAAGAAGGGGAATGAATATAGGATTTTTATGGGAAAGCCAGCAGGAAAAAGGAGACCACAAGGAAGACCAAGACATAGGTGGGTGGATAACACTGTCACGTGTAGGGGGTAGACGCGATGAGTTCTAGTTCGGAAGACTGGATTTATTAGCATTTCAATTACGAATTCTCTTAATTGCCATTAACACAACGCTATCGCTGATTTACACATTTTACAGTCCACCGTTGCACACACACTAGGATTCCCAGCTTCCATTAATCGTCTCCTGGCAACGGATCTCAACACAGAAATTAACACTTCAAATCACTATGAGGTCTTCTTGTTATTTCATCTTCACTCACTCTGGAACCTCGGAACTAAAAATTCTTATGGACTCACTCCTCCAGCTTACGACTGGCTCGTAACTGCCTGAACTAATTCTGTCATTCCCTCCAACTATAAGCTCTCTGTACAGACCTCACGGAAAACACCGTCTCTATTGTGGATGACGTCACAGCTCTCATAGCACAGTCCGATACGCAAATGTGTTTACTGAGCCGTTGCTTAGAAATGAGTTACATAACCCCTTTTTTCACCGCCGTTCGGTGCGGACGGCATAGAAAACAACCTCATCTACTGTTGCGAAATCTATCAGCGGACTGTTTACCAAGAATCTATCTTCGCGGGAACTTGTTTACCAACACGTTGCCTAGCAATGGGTGTACATGTAATAATATTAAAATGGAGCTTAAAGAGATAGGATTGGGTGGTATGGACTGCGTTAATTTGACTCGAGATAGGGATCAGTGGAGGCCTCCTGTGAATACGGCAATAAACATTCGGGTTCCATAAAATATTGGGAAATTCTTGAGTAGCTGCACAATTGGCGGCTTCTCAAGAAGGGCTCATCTCCATGGAGTTGGTTATGAAAGTAGGTTAACTTAGAGACACGAATTCCTGTGATTTCGCTACATACAAAGGAGGTATAATTGTTTATACTACAATGTGATTTGCATTGAACTCTGTCTGCACGTAATCAAGTGGTCTGCAGATCCACTTCCTTTGACTCACTTTAAATCAAGGCAGAATAGTAAGCATGCAGGACGAACTACGTACGACAAACGTATTCTGCGATGCTTCTACGTTGCTTTTATCGCCTTGTATTCTGTTGTTTAGGAAAACACTTGGATTTATTCCGAATCTTGGCGTAATGTAACACTATCATCACAACCACAGATGAAGATATAATAGAAATGTAAAAATAGTAAATTAAATTCTTATTTATTTACGTTATAACAGGCCAAAGGCAGTAACAAAGTGAGCACAAGTAAAAAAAAAACACGCACGAACAAAATAAAAAGGTAATAATTGCAATGATAATAATAATAATGATTTCATTAACAAAAATCTAAGTTGTTATTAAGAATTGAGAAATGTAAAGTATAAATATTTAGAAATAATAATAATTAAATTCTAGTTTATATACGTGCAAACTTAACAGCTCAGAGGCCAATTACAAAGTTAGCACGAGTACCTAGAGGACATAAGAATAATTACCAAACAAAATACAAAATAAGGCAGTCTATAAAATAGCAATAAATTAATACTAATTTCATGAAGTTATCATTAGTGGGTGAGGACAGTAAGACAAGTGTATTACCGGTGATCATGCCATTACGAGGCGAGAGAGGCATGTACATATATACATAGAAGTCAATAGTAGAAATATCCAGCAGGGCTTCGACTTGAGCCTTCACATGTCTGTGGTCACAGTCACACAAGACATGAGATCTGAATTGGTTTTCTAAGCAGTCTGCGATTATGTTGGTTTTAGTGATTGGACAAGCTATGGGACCTAGGGGACCATGAATCGCTGATGGTGCCTTTGCTTCACCCCTTTCAGAAAAGAATTTTGCAATAGGCCATATTGCTTGAGGTATGACAACTTTGTTTCCAATTTTTCAAGTGATCTTTCTGATCCATTTTCCTGAAATTTCGAGTGGCTCAGTTTACTGCCATTTTACATACTGGATTCCTGGTATCTTGCCATAATTCTCTGAGCTTCTGCCTGAAAGTTCTAATTACTTTTCCTTGTACAACCTCCACGCACAAGACAGAGAAAACCCCGCTCCAAAGTTCCTCGATTGTTGCGTGAGCATGCGTCGCAACGGGATTTTTATACAGACCCCGTTCCTTAGCAACGGATATTTCTTTTTGGTCTGCACTTCTGGCTTGCAGCCTGTAAGTCACAATGTACTACAGGATATGTTCATTCGTAAAGAGACAACATTTTGTTTATATAGACTAGTATGGCGACGTGTCTCTGCAAGACTGCTGGCGTTCATGCGACGCTGGATCTGATTTTCTGCTAAAGCCTACCCGGTACAATCCGATTTCGTGACAGCTAAACCTGAAATTCGCAGAACACAAGCCACAGAACTGCATTTATATGACGCCGTTCCGCAAACACAAGGAACCTGAATACGCTTAAACCGCCACGACAACCAATCCCTCCAACGTTACAATACTCAAAATAGTCACAACAATCAGCAAATCTGCGATAAAAGGCAAAGTTGTCCCTGTGCTTACCTAATTAGGCACTACGCCATAAAGTCGTATGGGGGAGAGGATGTATAGATTCACACTTTCTTGACCTCGGCACTAGTTGGAGGTGAGTGGCCAGCTTCACGCCCTCGCCGCTTTACTCTCGGGGAAACAACCCCCGATACCAATGGGGTAAGAGGTTGGGTGGACACCATAGCCAGTCTGAACGACGTGGAGAGGAAAAAATTATTGACCCTATCGGGACTCGAACTCGATCTCTCGATCGTCCAACTCGTAGCCAGTCGCTATACCGACTGAGATATTCCGGTTTCTCGGAAATTTGAGATAAGGAAAACATAAATACTTTTCTCGCTCGTTAAATATACACTTGATACAAGTCATAAGTTTTAAATATTTTTGCACTTATGTTTTGAGTATCGAACAAGAACCAGCGCGTGCTATCTGTTTCATGACATACAGTGTCTCGTTATAAGCTTCGAGTGGCCACGACGTGTTCAGAAGTCCATGGAACATCGCCGTAGTCTTGTGAGCAACTTGAGGGCAACGTGCATACAAATATTGGGGTACAACACTGTACTCTGCTTCGTATTATGAAGGTCGCTGTCTCGAAAACTCCTCCGGCCTAAAATTTAATGATGTTCTCAAGCACTTACATGTGATTGCATTAAATAGTTCAAGGCCACTCACTACGAAAATATCCGTCTGATTTAGAATTCATGATAAACCTCAGCTATCCTTGAATGATACACAACTTGTACGATGCTTAGACACACACATAGGAAATAATAAGAAAATGCAATACACCAGTTAATTTTTATATTAGTGCAATGAAAATATGGTATATTGTATGACCATTCTCTTAATTTCATTTTCCGCCTACATGTTTCGACTGTTGACATATTCAACTTCAGGAAAATTCTCAGTATACTGTATAAACGTTTTAATATTGAAATCATTATATGAATATATTTTAATTTTATTTCAAAATGATTTGTTTAAAACAATTCACTCTTTATGTGTAACTGATTAAACGAATGTTTTATCAATAATAATATAAATAATTTTCCATGTATCTGTCAATATCTTCTTAGTCACTAGTTCGAATTTGTTTTCCCCTTTGCTCTAACCCCTATCTTTACGTGGAACTAGCATGTGTACACGCTGGAATCTTGGGTAGTGCTTAAAGGATGGCAACGTACACATAGATACAGCTTTCAACAGATCATAATAAGAGACACCTGCAGGACAGAGAAAAAGATTATTGACTATGGCATAAATAGAAGGATCTTATGATTGTAATTTCGAGAAGTAACCTGTGTATATTCAATTGAAAGAAACTGGTTCGAAAGGCGAAAGTCTTGGACCTTCCCAACAGAAGATCCTATGCAATGCATTTACTTGGCAATAACTTATATATTTAGAGGCCGAATTCTTTATAAATAATAAATAAACATACAGCTATTATATTGAAGGGGACTGGAAGGAAAATTTACGCTTCCGTTACGAAGATCAACCACTTAATGGCGTTAGAGCGAGAACCGTACGGAAGACATAAATTTATTCTGTGAGCAGAATGCAGTTTTATTATCTTAAAGCACGTGATACATACTGTAAACACTGGGCTTCAAAGAGTTAAAATCCTTCTGAAAGCACGCGGATGGACAATTCTTGCGTTCGGAAAAGCTGGAGCACGTAGAACAAGTTGCTGCTGCCTCTACAATTGCGTTGGTCCATAAAAATTACAGTCACACATAAAAATGTTAAACCGAAGTCACGAAACCTTTTTTCCCTTCCAACTGCAAACCCCATATAGACCAAACACTTAAGGTAATTCAACCATAGGACGATTTTATGGCTTCGGCTCAATGACAAGAGTATGGACTAGTGTGAGTGGTAACTTTCAAAGTTTAAGGACTGACTTAGGCGTTGGAAATGTAGTGTGGACCTTGCTGAGGTTCTGATGGGCTCCAACATCCATCTGCCAACTTGTGAGCGACTGGCAAGGGCTCCCCAGGCGACGCTGCAGCTCGCAGCTGCCTCGTACTGGAAACAGATAATAATAGCGGAGACTGTTCCTTCTAACTCAGTGGTCTTCAAACTTCGTCTCGTTCCAACTTCCAACCTTCTAAAACCCGTACACATTTTCCTTCATATGGACAATTTTTCTCATGTAACATTTGAGGCTTTCACGGCGGTGACTACGAAGAAAGCAGTCTTATGGAATTTGGCACCGTGTATATGTGGTGTTAACCGACGTTTCGGAGGAACTTATCGCCTCCATCTTCAGGGTAGAAGGAAAAATATAAGAAATCCGCAAGCGAACAGACCGTCACGGTCACCTAGTGCTGCTAGTGTAGCGAAATTATTTAGCTGCACTACTACTCCAGCTGAGAAAAGAAAGGCAAAGGAACTTTGTTGGGTCAGAAGAAGGAAGCCGATTGATAACATTAAGGAGATAGGTTGTGAGAATGGGTACACCCATGTACGTATCCTATGTCCGTAATACTAAACGCTATTTTTATATAGTGATATACAGAAAACCGAAATTACAGGCCAGGGGGGATTCGTTGCGCTGACCACGCGACACCCACTATCCACTAAAGCTGGCACTAACTTCGCCGATAAGCGGTGGTCGCTCGGTCGGGATAGTTCGCTTGCGGACTCAAGCCATGGAATTCCTTTACTTTTTTGATATACTATAAAGGCCAGTCACGGTAGTCGAGCGGTCTAAGGCATGCACTGTCTTCGCTCGCTCGGAAGCCAGGATCGTGGGTTCGAATCTCACTCAAGGTATAGATGTTTAGTTTGTGTTTCTCTGTGTGTGTGTGTGTGTGTATGTTTGTGCGCGCGCTGCTTTCTGCGTTTATATACAGTAGAGGCCTTGCGACGACCTTATCACCAGCCCAAGGAGTCCTACCGAATGTCTATGATCTAGTAAAGCGAAGTGAAACGGAGAGTTTCATGGAGGTAGGCCAAGGTCCAAATTGGGGCTGTAGCGCTAAAGAAACAAATATTAGAAAGACATACAGAAGATCTGCTCATTTTTTGTATAGACATTTATGTCTTCGTTCGACATTCTACGGTATAAAATAATAATTTTGTCAACAGGAGGAGCGGAATTCGCGTAAAGGTAAAGTTCTGCCTGGCCGGTCACGGTAGCCTAGCGGTCTAAGGCATGTACTATCTTCGCTCGCTTGGAAACCGAAATCGTGGGTTCGAATCCCATTCAGGGCATGGATGTTTAGTTTGTGTGTGTGCGTTTTTCTGTGTTTGTGTACATTTAGAGGCCTTGCGACTGGCTGATCACCCGCCCAAGGAGTCCTACCGAATGTGTAAGATCTAGAGAAACCGAAGTGAACGGTGAAGTTCATGGAGGTAGGCCTAGGCCCACTGGTGCTGTAGTGCCAAGGGGGAAAAAGTTCTCCGTGTTTAACTAATTAAACACTACGCCATGAAGGCGTATGGAGAAGTTTTCTTGTCCTCGGCACTAGCTGGAGATGAGTGGTCAGCTTCACGAGGCCTTCGTCTTATAGTTTGCTCCAGAGGTCTCCTGAACAGGTAGGAAACATTTCTCGAAGTATGAAGTGTATGTAAAAGTACGGCATCCCTCCCTTGATGTCACTCAGTTTCGACTGTCAGGGACATCGACCATTTACCGTTTGGTGGTACCCGAAGTACCAGGTCTCGAGGGCGGATCGTTTAACAGAGCGGCTAACTAGTCAGCGAGCGTGGATTTCTTGAGTCTTGGGGCATGACTGGGCTTCGGCTACCGAAATGGGAAAGTCCACGGCTTTCGGACGGGATATCAGTTGTTTCGGTTAGGTGGTAAAGAAACTGGGCTTTTCAGTCGTACGATTAATCAAGAGAGATTCAGTTCTCTTGTGACTGATACTTTTATACGTCAAAGGGCACCAATCAGTAATAATAAACACGTTAACCGTAGAAGGATGATCATTCCATATAGACATCTCATTCTGACTAATGCAACAGCTGGGTGCTGCTAAACTCATCACTCACATGTGTATCTCAAAGCTATTTCGTTCCATCTTGATCCACAATCTGCCTGTGGTTCTGTATGGGTGTGAAACTTGGTCTCTGACATTAAGGAAGGAATATAGACTGAGGATGTCTGAGAACAGAGTGTTGAGGAGAATATTTGGACCGAAGAGAGATGAAGTGACAGGAGGTTGGAGAAAACTGCATAATGAGGAGCTTCATAACTTGTACTCTTCTCCAAGTATAAGTGGAATGATCAAGTCATGGAAGATGAGGTGGGCAGGGAATGTAACACGAATGGGGGAGAAGCGGAATGCGTATATGATATTGCTGGGAAAGCCGGAAGGAAAGAGACCACTGGGAAGACCAAGACGTAGGTGGGTGGACAATATTAAAATGGATCTTAGAGAGATAGGATGGTATGGATTGGATTGATCTGGCTCAGTATAGGGACCAGTAAAGGGCTCTTGTGAACACGGTAATGAACATTCGGCTTCCATAAAATGCTGGGGGATCCTTGAGTAGCTGCAGAATTGGCTCAGCTCCACGAGTGAGTAAATGCTCGTAAAACATTGGAACACGTTAAGAGCTACAAGAGAAAGCGACATAGAGCGTTTCGTTCTTGTGAAAAACGCAAAAGTAAATTAAAGCTCTTTCTGTGTAAGTAATTAAGGACTACAGTAAAGCGTTATCCAGTTAGGATGACAAAGTCGAGTAGACAAAGCGGATAATAAGTATAATTTTGTGAGCGTGACAGTGGAAATTATAGTTTAATAATTTAAAAGAGAACTACTTAATAGCCAAATACAGTTCATGGACAAGACTGGTAGTGTGCCTTGTGTATACGTGCAATAAATATCAAGATAACACTTCGCCGCAGGTGCTAGTTGTCTTACACGCAAGCATTAAAATACAGAACATCTGCATTTTGCCAAGAGTTTATTTATGATATGTGTTTCGTACAATTTTCAGAAGTATTATTTTTTTAGGCAGCACCAACAAATTGATCTTTATGGTGAAAACCCTGGAACTGCATTCTAAAATTACATCGAAATGATATTCATGCTTCAAATACATCAATTCTGAATTAGCGAGTAACACAGTAATAGCCAGTGTCTATTTCTAGATGCCGAAAAACTGTAAGGTACGCCGTTCTCTTACAACAGATTTATATAAATATCATACAGCAGCTCAAGTTAACATGGATGAGACCTATAGCATGCAAGGAGGTGATACGAAATTGATACAAAATTTTAATCGGATAATTCGAAGAGAGGAGACCACATGGGATTTCAAGGTGTAGATGGGAGGATAATTCTAGAGAAAGAGTATTTTCTTTATTGTTAGTGGGGTGGGACTAAGTCCCTTGTACTGCGGCCACTTCTGGCCTATTGTACCAGCCTCAGATGATAGGTGAGGGTGATTGTGGAGCAATTGGTGGAATGGAGATTGGCAGGGGAAACCGAAGTACTCGGAAAAAATATGCCCAACGCCACTTTGTCCACCACAAATCCCACTTGACCAGACCCGGGATCGTACCCGGGCCGCCGCGGTGGGAAACCAGTGCATAACCGCTTGAGCTACGGCGCGGCCTTACCCCAGGGCCATAGTGCGGCTGGAAGGGTTAGGCAAACTGAAAAAAATATCACTTCATCTGACTCCAACCCGCGACCTTCTGACTTGTAGCACAGTGTTTCAACCAACTTCGCTATTATTTGGAAGGAAAGGAGAAACCAAGAACATCAGTCATGGCAGTGCCGACCAAGGTGCTAACATGGTGCCTTCAGAAACACAAATGTGAAACAGCTACACTAGCGTGCCTGATGAAATAGTCGTGGTCTATTCCAAGTAGTTATCCTCACGTTTGTATGTTACGTATACATGTAACCTGTCACGCTAGTCCCCACCAAGGTTCAAACTGGTGCCCCCAGAAATACAAACCCAGAACTTTACCGCTACAATAACACCCTTAATGAAGTAGTCGCGGCCTACTCCAAAGTATAATTCCAATATTTTTAAGAATATAGAAGAACGATAGTCGAGGTTGTGACGGCATTTCTTCCAATAGGGTACATCCCGAAATGCAAGTCCAGAACATTACAGCCATATTAACCCGCTTTAGGAAATAGTCGTGACCCATTAAGATAATACGAGGGTTGGAACTTTAATAGTGGCAACACTGCTGTAGAGACGCTATGCAACGGAACCAAATAATGTCGCTTATACCACACGTTAGTTACATACCTACCTTACGTTAGAGCAAATGGACTCTCCCTTCCCACATCACGGGCATACGCAGTGACGAGAAGAACAGTCTCTCGTGTTAGCTGGCGGTCTAATGTAGTGTTGTCACGATGTTTTCGAAACAGGAACAACGGAGTTGGATAAAGATTTAATGTGTCAGGGGCCGTTCAGCACGACAGTGTCATCAAGGTCTTCAGGAGGCTTGCGGGGAATCTGCATTGCCTTACAGAACAGTGGCAAGGTGGGTAAAAGTCTTCGACGAGGGACGCCAAAATGTGGCAGATACGCGTCTGCCAGGTCGTCCTAGTGTCAGTGAAGAAGAAGTGTATGCTTTTTCCATGTTACTGGAGAGTGATCGACGCCATACGATTCGTGAGCTGGCCCGAGAGACAGGATTAGCGCATACGACTGTGCTTCACATTCTGAAGGAACGCCTGGACATGAGAAAAATTGCATCACGAGGGGTTCCGCACGATTTGAGGGAAATGCAGAAATGGCTACGATACGACGCTGCTCGTAACCACTTGGAGCGCTATGAGAGCGAAGGAGAGGTTTTGTTACGCCGTATCATTCATTACCCTGGATGAGACATGGGACAAACAGTACGAGCCATAAATGAAAAGCCAATCGAACGAATGGCGTCATTACGGTCACCAAGAAAATGAGAAGTTCGTCAGAACTCCAGCAATGTGAAAGTTATGGTGATTCTCGTGTACGACTGTGATGGTGTTATCCTAACGCATACCGTTCCCCGACAGCAGACCGTCAATGCGTAGTATTAATGTTCATTTTTGGAACACAACCTGCGACCAGCTTTGAGAAAGAAGCGGTGACACTTTCTGCAGAACCCACCCATCATTTTGCAGGACAATGTTCGGCCGCATGCAGCGCAAGCTGTGGCTGATTTGTTCGATCGATGGGGCTGGGAAGTGCTGTACCATCCACCATACTCCCCGGACTTAAGCCCTTGTGACTTCGACTTGATTCCTAAAATGAAGGAACCTCTTCGTGGCATTCGTTTCAGAACTGTTCCAGAGATTCTTCAGGCAGGAGACCGCTCCATTCGAACTATTCGTATCAACACAAGAGGCGCTGCTAAAGGTATCTTACGACTTCCACATCGCTGGCAACGGGTTGTACACAATGCTGGTGACTACACTGAAGGACAGTAAAACTTCGAAACATGCATCTATTTTGTATCAGTTGTAAATAAATAGTTGCCACCATTAAAGTTCCACCCCTCGTATAACAGTTGTCAGTCCTAATGACAATGCAATTTCTACACGACAAAGGACAGATGGAACCTCAGTCAGTGCCAGGGTTTGAATCGGATACCTACTGAAAAATGCCGCAGTGTCGTGTCAGATTAGAGCACGATCACTTGCTTTCGTATTCTTTCCTATTTATTATTCACCAATCATCTTACTATTCGGCACTACATAGCCTGAGCTACCGACAAGGTTGACACACACACACACACACATATATATATATATATATGGGCACGCGGCAGCGTAGTTGGCTAAGACCCAATGTTAGAAACCCGAAGGTCGCGAATTTGAGACCCGATGATGAGGTGATTGGATTTTTCAACTGTCCTAACCCTTCCAGCCGCACTATGGCCCTGAGGTCGACTTAGCGTCTAACAGAAATAAGTGCCAGGAATCGTCCCAGGGATAAAGGGTGGCGGCGCATAAGGCTTATAGATAATGGGGTTATCTATAAAGAAGAGTATCACTTAGCGATATCACGTTTCATCAACACTAACAACACAGACCACTTGCAAGGTACGCCAGAGGTTGCAACAGCACGTGTGCAGTCCAGCGCTCACGGAAGAAGCAGAAGTTGTTTCTGGAGGTCCCGCTTTTGGCGTGCGACCTGTGCGCTGTCCTGAGGCCGGCGCAGGAAGTAATGGTCCGCCACCTGTGAGCCGACTGTACAGAAAATGTGGGAGCCTCGACGTCTCACAACCCTATGGGCGTACACGACCTCTTACAGGGATAGCTTTACCTTTTATCTGCTGAATGAAAGTCTGGCTCGCTTGTACTCTAAGCCAAAGTGCTCAGTTTTGATAATGTCACTGGTTTCTATTTATTTGAGACAAACATATAGAAAGTTCAAACTGAATCCTCCAGATTCGTATCTGCTGGCTTTTGAGCCGAAATACGAGCTAATGAAGGTCAATTTGTGAGGCAAATATCTCAGACCTCAAGAGAGTTGTCCGGTGGCACTGTCTGAAATTTTCTCGTTTCTGTTTTTCACAACTACTACTGATCTGCCCACCAGCTTCTAATCCGAGTTCCGAAAATGTTTTCTTCTCCAGAATTCTGAGCGACGGACCATTCAGTTTTCAGTTACATCCCTTGGTTACTACGCGTATTGAATCAGCCCTTCATATCTTCAAGGCAGCAAACGCTTGTGTACAGAATTAACTCAGTTATATTCTTGAGACCGTACAACGGGGTACCTTCTTTTGAGGGAAGTATACACATTACAAATATCAGAAAACAGGGTGATCAGGACAAAATTTGGATCTAAGAAAGAGTGACTTGTCGGGAATCTAGAACATTTTAAAAGCAGCACCTATGTGATTTACACAGGTTACCAATACTGTTACGTTATTGAAATATAGGACGTTATGTTGTGTTGGCCAGGTGCAGAAGACGGGGAAGAAGAGGAAGATATTTTAACACTTCTATTGAAATTGAAGAGAACAACATTAAGGGAGCACACAAACACAAACACAAAAAAGGGAAGTTATTCCAAACCTCTACGAAATTACAGCCATACTTACTTATAAGACCTAAAAGTTTGTGACGGAGGTACATTACTGGAAATATTATGTTTCTGAACATTATCCATCGTCCTGTCTTTATCTAAAAATGGCGTCCTCTTTATTTTTAAAAAACACAGCGTTTCGGAGGCTGGATTCTGTCTCCGTCTTCAGGTAGAACCTATTTCCGGAGATAGGGATTGGCTCTATTAATTGGGCCCAAATGATTAGGTATTACCTGAAGATGGAGACATAATCCTGTCCCCGAAATTTTGTGTTTTGAAAAATAAAGAGTAAGGTATTTTTAGATAAATACAGGACGATGGGTAATGTCCATAAAGATATTTTTTTGTACCTACCTATGCTTTTATGGAGACCCGAATTTTCGGCGTTACCGAAAGAAAAATGAGACCATAGAAACGGCATAAATGTGTTTCCTTAACGTGGTCGTAAGACAGGAAATGATCATAAATATAGGTCTAATGGAGATATCAGAAAAAAAACCTTTTCCAATAATAAGAAGCCAAGAGAATAAACAGGCAGAGATTTTTTGAATACCTGAAACGGCAAATAGAAGATGCCCCTTTAATATAACCGACAGGGCAGAAAGTGACATACAGCTAGATGAAGCTAGATGAAACAGCTTTAATCCTTGTTAACTACTATAGGCCAAGATAATTTAGTTGACAACTACGACGACAATGGTAATATGAGGCACATTGTTTCCATTATGTATGGATGAATCACTTTCATACATATGTTAATATCCAAAGCCGATTATCTTGACGCAAATAAGCGTTTACTGAGTGTCAAGGCAGATTAGCAGCAGAAGTAATCTGTCAGTTGCAATTAACAAATGCATGGAGCTTTAGACACCGAACAGCTGTTCTCTCGCGTCTTGGGCAGCGGCTTTTAGGCTGAGCAAAACGGACACAAAGATCTGTCCAGCTGTCATGCATTCTTATGGCCGGATTTTTTTTTTTAATAATACATGATCAGCAATCAGAATACAGTGCATTCTGTAAGCTAATATGCTGATCCGTGCTAGGTATCCTAGCTACAGCTGAGCTGTGTTGAGGTTAAGGTCCAGCGATGTTACCTCAGAGTTTTCAGTTATTATCTGTTGGCCACTGTCTCTTGAGTCTCCTGTTGACTGGTTGTAGTATTTGGCTGAGTAGTGGATTTGGGTGATCTTCTATGTTTTGTATGTGCCTGGCAGTTTTTGTTTTGATGACTTCCTGGATTGTAGGGATGCGGAGGTCATTGTGAAGTGTGTAACTGGTTATGTACCATGGGGCGTTCGCTATTTGTCGGAGTATTTTTGACTGCTGTCTCTGTATGATGGCTGTGTTGCATTTACTGGCACATCCCCATAGTTCAATGCCGTACGTCCGTATTGGTTTGATGATAGTTTTGTAAATTAGGATCTTGTTTTCCATTGTCAGTTTTGACTTCCTGCCGATTAGCCAGTTTAATTCTTTGTTTTTCATTACTACTTGGTTTTTCTTTTTTTGGATATGCTCTCTCCAGTTTATTTTATTATCCAGGTGTAACCCTAGGTACTTAGCTGTGCTCTTTTGTAGTATTACGATATTGTTGACTCGCACTGTTGGACTGTCCCCTTGCTTCAATCGAAATATTACATGCGTTGATTTAGCCTCATTTACTTTAACCCTCCATTTGTGCATCCACTGTTTAAGTTGATTGAGGTGTTCTTGTATGTAGGATGCTGCTGTTGATATACGAGTATCTTGGTGACTTGCAAGTATAGCTGTATCGTCAGCGAACGTCCCCATTACAGTTGTTTTTGCGATGTTGGTAGGTCGGATGTGTATAGTATGTAGAGAATTGGTCCAAGTACACTCCCCTACGGTACGCCTGAAGTAATTGTATAGTTTCTGGAAGTTTCTTCTCCTACTTTGGTGTATAATTCTCGTTCTTGTAGATAGAACTTTAATATTCGAAAATATGATATTGGGAGAAGGTTTTTAATTTTATGCAGCAGTCCTTGGTACCAAACTTTGTCGAATGCTTGGCTGATGTCAAGAAAACTGCAGAGCAGTATTCTTTGTTTTCTATGGCTTTGCTTATTTCCCGTGTGATCCTATGGCACTGTTGTATGGTAGAGTGAGCTTGGCGGAATCCAGATTGGTGATCTGGGATCCATTCGCTAGGCTGTAGGTCTTTGTTGATTCTTCGTAGTACAATTTGTTCCACTAGTTTTGACATGATTGGTAACAAGCTTATAGGGTGATAATTTTTTTACATCTGTTAGGTCCTTCCCAGGTTTCCCTATCATTATTATGTTTTCAATCTTTAAGGGTTTGGCCAGTAGCATATTCGCAGTATTGCAGTGTATATATATGTTAGTAGTACTATACCTTTTCTTGGCAACTCTTTCAGCATTTTTGCTGTTATGAGATCTGTGCCTAGAGCTTTCTTTAGACTGAGTGATTTGATTACTTCTAGTATTTCTTATGTGGTTGTCGTTTTGAGGGGGTTCTGTATTTTTGAAGGAGGTGCTGGATAATGTTCTATATGGTGGTCGAGTTCTTCAGTGAGCGGGTTGAAGACGGTGAATAAATGTTCAGCAAATAGGTCAGCTTTCTCCTTGACGCTTTTGGCCCATGGTTCTGCATTATATAGCCGGAATCTAAATTGAATTTCTTTTGGTGGAGGGGCTCAGAAGAGGAAGATAAGATCTTGATACACATGTTACAGGAAGAGCAGAGGCTTCCACAAGCAGAAAACATCCCACCACTATACGTAAAGGCAAAAGGTAAGAGTGTCTCTGCAGTAAATTACATAATCAATCACTATGCTATGAAGGTATATGGGGGAAGTGGAAGTATAGCTCCACCGATCTCAGCCTCGTCACTAAATGGAGGTAAGTGGTCGACTTTACCACCTTGTCGATTTACCCCCCCGGTACATATTGGACAGAACGCTGGGTGGGATACAGAGTCGGTTTGGGTTCTATGGGGATGAGATATACTTGACTCTGCCGGGAATCGAACCCCGACCTTTCAGCCTGCGGCCTAGTCGCTAAGCCGATACTGAGCTCTCCCAGCTCTCATCACGATAGGTCGATTCTATTATATCATAATTTGATTCATTCTACTGTAAGTCACTTAATCTGATGCCGCTCGTTTAGAGAGAAATGCGTTTTCGTTTCAGGAAATCCAGACGTTCGCTTTTGAAATGAAAACTGCCAACTGATGAGTGCTTTCAGTGGTTCATTTTGAAGCGCAGGGCACATGTTACCGGCTACGGTATTCGGACCTTCAGCATTCATTTATAAATAACATTCAAAGGCAATTTTCATGAGAGCCATGCAATATTAAAAAATTATATTAAGATAGAGTGAAGAGAAAGCTTTTGTTAGCAGATTTATATAAAAAATCTTGGCATCATTACTATGGGAAGGATAAATGATATTTTAAACACAGACGATTCTACACCATTGAATTTCATCAGATCTCTAGAAACAAAGCGTCAGAAACACACAAAAGGCTTCAATTAATTTTTAAAAAGCAAATTGGTTGGGATGCTGTAAAGGCTACTCTATATTTTAGGGAAGTGCAAAATAATGTCAGAAGTTCGCGGGTCCGTCTTCACGTATTTACGGGTAAGTAAGTAATTAAGTAAGTAAAGTAAAGTTTCCCCTGTGCTTAACTTATTAAGCACTATGCCATGAAAACGTATAGAGGAGTGGATGTATAGATCCACATTTACTTGACCTCGGCACTGCTTGAAGGTGAGTGGTCAGCTTCAAACTCCGGCCGCTTTACTCCCGGGAAATAGCCCCGAGTACCCATTTCATAGGAGACTGGGTGGGCCACAGAGCCGGTCTGGAGAATGTGAAGAATTGAAAATTCTTGCCCTGACCGGGACTCGAACTCTGACCCCTTGATCGTCTAGCCCGTAGCCAGTCGCTATACCTACTATGCTTACGGGTACAAGAGTATTCCATTCATATTCTATAAGCATATTTATACATGTAGACAGCGACATTTCTGAGAAGATGGAAGCAGTACGTTCCTCCGAAACATTGGTGACGCAATCGCAAGAAGCACTACCGCCAAATATTCGACACTAGGACAATAACTTCTCTAAGCGGTAGTTGTGGGAAATAACGGTGTACGGGCCGATGAAAATAAACTGACGTTTCGAAAGAAAAAATCACCTCCATTTTCAGGGTTGAGGCGTTAACCAAACAGAAAACAACAGAAGGAGGCATATTTCTGCTGGTTTCTTGCTTGGCTTACTCATTGACCTTGAAGATGGAGGCGAATGTTCCTCGCAAATGTTGAGCTGTCTCCGAACTACATGGTGTTGCAACCCAGAAGAACGCACTCTCCACAGTCACGGCCTTCAGAACGACAAATGTAACATCGAAACGAAAAATGTTGAGAAGAAACAAGAGAATGGAAGTTTCTCGTTCATCAACCGGTATAAAACGGAGGCGATCCTCGCGGAAGGAGATCAGCCGACATTGTGAAGCTCTGTGCACTGCCATTTCGTCAAATCCTGTCCTGCTCTTTTAGACGTTGTCCTTCATGTTAGTTCACATAGAAACCAAGTGTTGGGACGCTAATAATATTACGAAAGCTATTACATGCAGAAATGTTAGCTTGTTTCCTATTTCATTAAATATTGGCCATACTGGAAAATGTTTTAAATGAAAGTTTTATCTATTACGTTCATATAAATTCCAATACTGGGAAGTTGTACTCGAAGTATAACATTTCCAAAATTCTGTTTTTGCTCTTCTACATATTTCATTTGCCATCCTGTCCAATTGTTACAGGTACAAAGCCACTTGCAAAGTTAACCACACTATACAGCAATATGGGGAAGTTTTCCTTGTATTTCAATAATATTCACCAAATTGTTCACATTAAAATTCTACCTCTTTACGAGATATAATATTACAGTCCGTACATATAGTGTGCACGGCTGAGTTTCATGCAAAGTTCGGGATAATTGTACCAATAAGAAAGATAAATTAATTTCGATCGACAACTCCGCATTTACACACCAAGTACTATAATTCATATTAGTTTCCGAGAAGAAGACTACGGACGGACAAGCAGAGCTTCCCGCTACACTTCAATGTATGCACTTTATGAAAAGAGCACATAAAATAAAGGCGAAATGTGTAACAAATGTTGGTGGAAGTTTAGATTTGGTTGCCCTTGACCCTCTTCGTAGTACTCATAAAACAGGTTCACGATTGCGCTGGAGACAGCCTTTCTTTTGCAGATAATGTCAAAACAAGAGATGGAACTGCTTCGCTTTTGAAGTCCTGTCATCATACATCTCTCAATATCCTGTACTCTGCTTCACAAAAATTCAGCATATCACAATAAAAGCTGGGCTGAATTTCTATCCGATTAATTACATAAAAGTTCTGCATGAAAGTTATTTTATGTGTGATTCAAACTGCCTGAACTGTAGATGTATTTTATTCTTTCTTCTGCGTTGTAACCAATTATTTTAGCGTAATAAACTGTAAACTTCATGATATAAAATTTATGTTTACTACGTATAATATTTTTTTCCCCTTGGCACTACAGCCCCCAGTGGGCCTAGGCCTAGCTCCATGAACTCCGTTTATTTCGGTTTTTCTAGATCTTACGCATATGGTAGGACTCCTTGGGCGAGTGATCAGCTCGTCACAAGGCCTCTACCTGTACACAAACACAGAAAAGCACACACAAACATCCATGCCCTGAGTGGGATTCGAACCCACGATCCCGGCTTCCGAGCGAGCGAAGACAGTGCATGCCTTAGACCGCTCGGCTACCGTGACCGGCACGTGTAATATTTATCAACGTAAATTCAAACACTTATCTCTTACCAAATTGAATACATGACGTTAAATGAGGTTAATATTAAGGAAGAAAATAAGGGGGAGCTGGAAGGAAGAAGAAAATGAAAAATATATAAAGAAAGAAATAAATGCATAAAGTAACTGAATGAATAAAGAAATTAATAAATAAATACGATTTGCATATTGTGGCATATTTCTTCAAAGCAAGAACTGTGGAGCCGGAAAAACGTCCGTTGCTAGGCAATCTTAGCACGCAAGAAGAGCGAAATTGTCACGATACGAGATGTGATTCGTATAGTCGCTGCTATGGAGCGATTTGATAAGCACGTTTCCCAGGAGAAAAATTCACGCAACAATAGAATAGACGTGTTTTCTTTGCGGTTCGTGCCCATTGGTTATAAAAGAGGCATCAGAATTTTTGAGTGCGCAATTCAGTGGAGCTGAAAGTCTGGATGTGAACAGACGATTCTGTGTGTGCTTTAGTACCGCGATATTTGGAAGTGCGTGATTCGGTGAGACTGTTATAGTTCCTGTGTTATACTCGGTTGCCTGGAAACGGATAGTGGAGCCAGTAATACATTGAGAACATTAGTGGGTCTAACAGTGAATTGTAAAGTGCGGAGATTAGAGGTTGCGCTGTAATTACATGTAGTTACGAGCTGTGTATATGGTCAATAAATCCAATCACTCAACCTATACTCCGTCTAATTGTCATATCCCCCTACACGTGACAATTTTACGTACAAACTCATCTAAGTTAACATGAAGTAAAAATGAAGGAAGGTGAAAAAGAGAAACAAAGACCGATATAAAATAAATAAATGTGGTAACTAAATGAAGAACTATATATTTATATATGTATGTATGTATGTATGTATGTAGAAACAATCCGGAGGTAAACTACTCCCCCAATCGGATCTCCGGGGGGGAGTGTTTCTAGAGGAAATGTCATGCAGGCGTTACAACAAGAAAAAGTGCCAAGATCAGAAGAAACAGCATGGATACAAGATTGGAACATGGAATGTCAGGACCTTGAATCAAGCAGGAAAATTGGAGAATTTGAAAACGGAAATGCAGAAGAATGAAGTGTCTGTTCTAGGTGTCAGCGAAGTGCGGTGGAAAGGACAAGGTGAAATAAGAAGCGGTGATTATACAGTGTATTATTCCGGAGGTGAACGGGCTGAAAGAGGTGTGGCAATAGTGGTGCATAAAAGTGTAGTGAGGAGTGTTGTTAAGAAGATTGCTTGTAATGACAGAATTATTGCTCTGAAGTTAAAGGCGGAACCGGTAGATATACTGATTATACAAGTGTACATGCCAACATCAGAGTATGAAGATGATGAAGTGGAAAAAGTGTATGACACAATTGAAGAAATTCTTCAGGAAGATGGAAGAGGAGACACAAACAGCATCATATTGGGAGACTGGAACAGCATTGTTGGAGATGAACCATATCAGAATATTGTTGGATCACATGGACTAGGAAGACGGAATCACAGAGGTCAAATGCTTATTGACTTTTGTGAACGAAATGGATTGATTGTTACCAACACTTGGTTCAAGAAGCCAAAGAGAAGAATTTACACATGGAAGGCACCTGGGGATTGGAAGAGGCATCAGCTGGACTACATCCTTGTGAAACATCGATTCAGAAACAGTGTGAAGGATGTGAAGACGCTTCCTGGGGCAGACATTGACTCTGACCACAACTTGCTGGTTGCCAAGTTCCGAACCAGGTTGAAGAAAATTATAGGATTTCGAAAGCGCAGACCCAGATGGGATTTGGAGAAGTTATATGCTCAAAGACAAAGCGTGCAAGAGACTCTAGAAGAGAAACTCGGTGCAATTGAAGGTGAAAGCGGAAATGCTGAAGCGCAGTGGAACGATATAAAAGAATGCATGTTAGATACTATCAGTGATTTGGTAGGTAAAGTTGAGAAGATAGCAAGAAAACCATGGGTTACACAGGAGATGATGAGTAAAATGGAGGAGCGAAGGAAATGGAAGAATGTCAACAATGAAGAAGGCAGGAGGAAATACAGGAGACTGAGGAATGAATTGAAAAGAGCCACGGACAGGGCCAAAAAGGAATATCTTGAGAAGATATGTAATGAGATTATGGAATTTCAAAGAACAGGCCGTTATGATTTGATGTACATGAAGACAAAAGAACTAGGATGGAAAGAGAATCATGGGATTCAAAATGTTGGCATCGAAGACTCCCAGGGGAATAGAATAGTAGATCAGAGGCAAGTGCTGAAAATTTGGGAAAATTATATTTCAGAACTATATGATCGACCTAATCGGCCAGAAACCTTAGAAGTTGAACCGGAAGAAGAAGTAGATACAGACGAGAAAGGACCATATATTTTACAAAGTGAGGTGGAAAAAGCTATCAAGGAAATGAGGAAGGGAAAGGCTACAGGAGATGATGATGTACCTGGAGATGTGCTCAAGTTACTGGGAGAAGGTGGTTTGAAAACACTGACAAAACTAATGAACACCATATATGAAAGTGGAGAGTGGCCCAAGGACTTTACAGAAGTTACAATGATTGCCTTAAAGAAAAAGACAAAAGCTACAAAATGCAGCGACCATCGCACAATAAGTCTTATTGCACATACAGCAAAGATAATAGCAAAGATACTTAAAAGAAGAATTGAAAGGAAAATAGAGGATGTACTTGGAGAAGATCAGTTTGGATTTAGAAGAGGAAAAGGAACCAGGGATGCAATTGGGATGATGAGAATTATAGCGGAACGAACTTTGGAGATAGATGAAGAACTGTGTGTTTGCTTCATAGACTGGCAGAAGGCATTTGACCGGGTAAACTGGACCAAATTAATGCAGATCCTGAAAGAAACAGGTATCGATTGGCATGAAAGAAGATTGATTAGCAAATTGTACATGGATCAGAAAGTTAGAGTACGACTGGACAGGGGGGAGACAGGAAGTGTGCAGATTGGAAGAGGAGTTCGACAAGGATGCTGTTTATCACCAATTCTGTTCAACTTGTACAGCGAATGCCTTACCAAGGAAGCTCTGGATGGGCTCGGTGACTTCAAAGTAGGAGGGCAAATTATTCAAACTGTGAAATATGCAGATGACCTTGTGTTAATGGCTAAGGAAGAAACTGTGCTACAGGGCATGATTGATAGACTAATTGAAATTGGAAGGTGCTATGGCATGGAAATGAATGTGGAGAAAACAAAAGTAATGAAAATTTCGAGACAACCAACCCCAGTCACAATAAAGATAGACCAAAAACAAGTGGAGAATGTGAAATGTTTTAAATATTTGGGTAGCTTGTTAACAGATGATGGAAGGTGTACTTGTGAAATTAAATCCAGGATTGCCATGGCAAAAGCTGCATTTAGCAAGAAGAAGAATCTTTTTACCAGCAAATTGGACTTAAATTTGAGGAAGAAACTAGTGAAATGCTACATTTGGAGCATAGCTCTGTATGGGGCTGAAACATGGACACTTAGGGCAGTAGATCAGAAACATCTGGAAAGTTTCGAAATGTGGTGTTGGAGAAGAATGGAGAAGATCAGTTGGACCGATTATGTGAGAAATGAAGAAGTGTTAATTAGAGTCAGTGAGCAGAGGAATATCCTACATGAAATAAGAAAACGGAAGGCTAATTGGATTGGTCATGTTTTACGCAGAAACTGCCTTCTAAAAGAAGCTATCGAAGGAAAGATAGATGGGCGGATAGAAGTGACAAGAAGACGAGGAAGAAGACGTAAGAAGATGCTGGATGACCTTGGGGACAGAAGAGGATACTGTCATTTGAAGGAGAAAGCTCTAGATCGCATTAAGTGGAGGAATTGTTTTGAAAGAGACTGTGGACCTGTCGTCTTGACAGATTACTGATGATGATGATGATGTATGTATGTATGTATGTATGTATGTGTGCATACAGTGTGTCCAGGTTCTGTTAGGACTGTGGTCATTAAAAATACAAGACGTGAATTATTTTAAAAATTTCACACTTTTTATTCAAAATAGTTTCCTTCTGAATTAGTACGTAGCTGGAATCGACTGAAAAGTTTTCGAAAACAGTCACTGTACTCTTTTTGTGGAATCGCATTTAAAACTGCGGTACTTTCCCTTTGGATGTCCTGGACGGTGTCGTGACGGTCTCCTTTCATCGCCAACTTAACTTCTGGGAACAACCAGAAATCTGCTGGAGCCAAATCTGGCGAATACGGAGGATGATCAAGGACTGTGATCCCTTTTCTGGCCAAAAAATCGCGCACGAACTTCGATTTGTGGGGTGGGGCATTGTCGTGGAGGAGCGACCAGGAACCTTGCTCTTGATATTCAGGTCGAATTCGAAGAATTCTCGCCCACAAACGATTGAGAACTCCGAGACAATAATCAGAATTCACTGTTTCACCTTCTGGCAGAAATTCCTTGTGAATGATTCCTTTGAAATCGAAGAAAACGATTAGCAGTGTCTTTACTCGATGCTTTGCATGCGCACTTTCTTTGGTTTCGGCTTCTTTGGTCTCAACCACGCTGCACGCTGCACTCTGCCGCTTTGTGAGAGGCTCATATTCAAACACCATGTCTCGTCACCAGTAACGATCGATTTTGTATCACTTTGGGCTGACCGTAACAAGTCTTTGTAGTGTTCAACCCTGGCATGTTTTTCATCGCCTGACAGCGCGTGTGGTACAAACCGTGCACAGACCTTCCGTTTGCCCAAATTCTTGGTCAAAATTTGATGCACAATAATTTTTGGTATTCCCTAAATCTCCTCGATGAGTCTTGGAGAAACACATCTGTCTGCAGGAAGGATTTCCGTCATTTTTTTCACATTTTCTTCAGTGCGACTTGTTCTCGGCTTTGATGCACGTGGAGCGTCTTAAATGTCCTCCCTGCCGTCACGAAATAGAGCATACTGTCGAAAAATGTTCGAGCCACTCAAACAATCACTACCGTACACACTTTTAGTCATTTCGTACTCTTTTCTGGTTGTTTTGCCTAACTTCAAACAAAATTTGATGTTGGCTCTCTGTTCAACCACCATTTTCCGACGAGCGTCAGAACAGTACTGTTATGTTCAAGGTCAGAATACATGATGCAGCGATGCTTGGGCTTTGGAATTATAGACAGCCACAGCTGAAACTTCAAGAATCTTAAAGCCACAACTCGCCAACAGATGGCATTGCAGGGCAATATTACAAAAATGAGTCCTAACGGAATTTGGACACACCGTGTGTGTACTATGCATGTAAAATCTTAATTTCGGGTTACTATTAAGTGGGCTGTGCCTTGGCTCAGGCGGTTCGTCGCCGGATATCCATCGCGGCGGCCTGGATTGGAACACAGGTCAGGTTACGTGGGATTTGTGGTGGACAAAGTAGGACTGGGGTATTCATCATCATCTATCATCCTGGGCTGGTACAATAGGTCACTTAGTGGCCGGAGCACCAAATGGACTCAGTTTCTTAGGGTGAGATGAAACTAACTGCTATTAAGTGAAGGACATAAAGAAAGATGGAAGAAAAAGATAATTAATTAGTTAACGGAAAAGTAAACACAAATAAGCAATTAAATAAATAAAGAACTCACTGAGTTACCATTGGAATAACTCAAGAAAGGAGGAGGAAATTGAAAGAGTAAAGGATTGAATGAAAGGCTGAACAAAGAGATAAATACATACAAAAATGACAAAATAAAATGAATTACAAATATTAAGACGCAAATAGAAGGAAAGAAACACATTAAAGAATATTAGAAAGAAGAAAGACAATTAAATGGGCGATTAAATTAATGAATAAGTAAGTAAATAAATAAATGATAAGACACTCATTGGCGTTAATATTAAATAAAAACAGAAAGGTATTTTAAACAAACGAAAGAAAAAAATGAAAAAAAAAGTAAGAAAAGACATGGACGAAAGAAATACACAATTAAGTAAGAAAACAGGTATATCGATAAGAAACCACTCCTCGAACTATTTCAAAAGAACAAAGTGACGGAAAGCTCCAGTCTGGCTTGAGAGTGAATCTACCGGGCCTTTTTGCCTCCCTTCGGCAGCACAGAAACAGGTGAGACGCCCTGCAAAATGTGCACCCACTACAATCGTCCAGCATTAATAATCCGCTCGGACAAACCACAATTTGAGGTTGCACAGCCGTGAGCAGTAATTTTCATTAAACTGTGCATAGCTGGAAAATATGTGAAATGGTGTTGATCTCCGGTGCGTGTGATGCCGGGGGGGGGACACGGCCACCGTAATATTGTAGCAAAATGATCGTGAATTGCGTACACAGCTCTTCTAATAATATGCGATATTTTATTTCCTGGTAAACGTGCAATTACATAGAATATGGAATTCAATATACTGAACCTGTAACATACAGCCTAGAAAGTTAGGATTTAAATCAGCTCCACACAGATGTGTTTCATGATGCTATTCTGCCCATTTTAGTGGGACTGTATGTTGGGTTAGGAGGAAAACATGCTCGGTATGTGCACATGTCCTGATATTCACTAAGTGAAGTGTACAATATTTTTTAAATTATTTATGAGCTGTACTGACGATTGGACTTAACAATCTAACCTCAGCAGCTGGAATTAACCCTCGTCATGACAGCGTTCAAATTTATTATTCAGAGTTTATCAAAGAATTTACTGCATCTGCTGATAATATTGAACCGCCTCTGTGGTCTAGTGGTCAGAGTTTCTGACTACAGATCCAGAGATCCGGGTTCGATTTCCGGCGCTATCAGATTTTCTGAGTAGTAGTGGGTCTGGAACGGGGTCCACTCGGCCTCGTGAGGATAATTGAGGAGCTATTACAAGGAAATAGCGGCTCCGGTCTAGAAAACCCAGATTAACGGCAGTGGGGATTCGTTGCTCTCACCAAGCAACACTCTCTATCCGCAAAAGTTGGCACTAATTTTAAAATTCTCTTAGTGTGGGGGGTGGAGTCCACCTGGGTCCACTCGGCACTGCGGCCAGTGGTTGGCCTAATGTAGCCTGCCCCAGGTGATTATGATGATGGAGAATTTGGTGGAATGAAGAGTGGCAGGGGAAACCAAAGTACTCGGAGAAATCCCGCCCCAGCGCCACTCTGTCCACCACAAATCTCACTTGAACAGACCCGGGATCGAACCCGGGCCGCCCGCGGTGGGAAGCCAGCGACTAACCGCTTGAGCTATGGCGCGGCCAAATTTGCCACTAACTTCGCCGACAAGCGGCGGTCGCTCGTTCGGTATAGTTCGCTTGCGGACTACAGGTCACGCAGTTCTTTTATTGTTGATAATATTGTTAAGATTAACGAAAAGTTAACTTTCCCAGCATCTATTAAGTCGAACTTTGATTGTATCCTTTCCTAAATTCATTGAAGTTTCGTACAAAACTGAAAGGTGTTTCTTAATATTGTTTCTACCTGATTAAATTTGTTTTCAGAAATATTCTCTGCCTTCATCAATGGCTTTATAGCCATTGCCCTGGCCGCTTTTACAGTTTTGTAATCTTATACGGGGGATCAGCCAGTCGCAAAGCCGTTACCTACAAACAGATTAGCACAAACACAGAATAAAAGCACACAGACATACATACCTTGAGTGGGATCCGAACCCAAGACCCCAGTGTTCAAATGGTCTAAGTAAGTTCATGCCCTACACCGCGTGGCCGCTGTGATCTGGGAAATGTCCTCTTATGTTAATATAAATTATAATTTACTGCTTCTTTCTCTGTTAGCTATGTACGAGCAGTCGATATGTACCACACCTCATAGATATGTCTTTTGCGTATGTAGGGAACCATGACTTTGAAACGAATTCACTGATTTGTGAAGCAGAAATCCAATTGGGATAATCACAAATGAAAATAAAATATATATCTTAAGAGTTACAAGAGAATATTTGTCTAACAAAACTGAACTAAAACAAAGAATAATAAAATACAAACTAACTGACAGGTGTTCTATCTTGTGGGGTATATTGCCGTGTACTCCGTCCAAAGTCAACCGAAGTTTTGGAGGAATATGTCGTCTTCATATTCAGGGTCGTAGAATAAGTTAAACAAGAAGCCGACCTAAAAGCAAGTGGCATGCTCTATTCTGCTTTCTCTAATTTTTTGCTGGGCTTATTCTTCGACTCTGAAGATGGAGGCGACATGTTTCTTCGAAACATCGCTTGACATTCAACAGACTACACTACATTATATCCCAGAAGACACCACTACTGTGAGAACCTCAGATTTAAAAACCAATAATAAAAATTAATCTAGTCGTCATGTTTTTTACTAAAACGTGTATTTCGTAAGATTCCGTTCAGCCGGTTCAACACGCAATGTTTTATATGCAATAGTTTCCATGTAACCAAAGCAACTACATATAACGGGAAGAGTTTTATCTGCTCACATATAACGAACGCTACGTAGCCCGTTTTCTTTTATTGCTAGTGGGGTGGGACTAAGTCCCTTGTACTGCGGCCACTTCTGGTCTATTGTACCAGCCCCAGATGATAGGTGAGGGTGATTGTGGAGCAATTGGTGCAATGAAGATTGGCAAGGGAAACCGAAGTACTCGAAGAAAACTTTCCCCAGCGCCACTTTGTCCACAACAAATCCCACTTGACCAAACCCTGGCTCGAACTCGGGCCGCCGCGATGGGAAGCCAACGACTAATCGCTTGAGCTATGGCGCGGCCCACGTAGCCCGTTGAAAGCCAACCGACGCTGAGGAGGATTCTGTAGCCAACATCTTCAGAGTTCTAGTGTAAGACCAGCAAGAAATGTGCTTCATGCTGGTTTCTTGACTTTATACTCTTCAACCCTGAGACTGATACGACATATTACTCCGAAACATTGTTTGACTTTCAATGGACGACAGGGCATTATATCGCAGATGGTAGAACTTTTCAAAGCTTTGGCCGTGAGAACCTCAAATCCTACATAAACATGACTTCTCAAGAATCCAATCCATTTCCCGCTTATTTTGAGCTCTGTTCCCGCCGAATGTCGAATTGTGTACCAGCAGTGTGTCATGGAATCGTGATGCAGCCATCTTTGTATTTTTCTTATCCTGCAAGAATACTGACTGTTCATACAGAATTGTTGCTGTCGTCAGTTTGAAGGAGAATTGATGAAGTGAATTATTTAAATGCCTAACGGGGCTTAAATATACAACTTTTCACCGAGTTCATAAGTTTTTGAAAGTAATCGTCCGGAGTTTATTTTTCATAACACGAAAACGTACATAGTTTTGTCTGAGTTTCCAGTCTGACCTGTTTAACTTTTATGACGTCACTTAAATAACGTAGGCCCTGCGAGAATACTTACTGCATGCATTTCAGACGTTTGAGTGGGTCCACGCAAAACTCAGTAATGTGACATGCAGATCCATTGCTAGGAAACAAGCTGACAAACAATTTTCCGTAGAGAAACCAACCCCTTTTGGGGAGATGTTTCCATGGATACGGGTGATTAACAAATATTTCCTTGGATACGAGATTGAAGATGTTTTTCTCTATTGGTCCGCCCCGACGTTATATAACAGGAAACTCATATCGATTCGAAGTTCCTACTGTTGCTTGGCGCAGACCACACGGAAAACACAATTTCCTTGTTGCTGAGGTTTGTTTACCGAGCCGTTGCCTAGCAACGCTCCGGTCATCCACGTTACAATATTAAATTCTTTTTATTGTAAGTCGGGTGGGACTAAGTCCCTTGTACTGTGGCCACTTCTGGCCTATTGTACCAGCCACAGATGATAGTTGAGGGTGATTGTGGAGCAATTGGTGGAATGAAGATTGGCAGGGAAAACCGAAGTACTGGAAGAAAACCTCCCCCAGCGCCATTTTGTCCACCACAAATCCCACTTGATGAGACCCGGGATCGAACCCGGGCCGCTGCAGTGGGAAGCCAGCGACTAACTGCTTGAGCTATGGCGCGGCCATATACAGAAGTAATTTCGATGAAATGGCAGATCGAAAAATTCTGATAATTTTGTAAATTAACAGAAGTCATTAGAAATATCTGTTATACTGAAAGTGTTTTCTTTAACTTTGTCAGCGTTTCAGGGCGAACAGAGTGGATCATGCGTGGGAGTTTTTTAATAATTTTTAAGCAGTAGGCAGCAGTTATCAACTCCATTAGTCATTTGTTGTCAGTTACCATTACTGAGCATTGTGGTACGTCATTGAGCAGTATACTTCACAGCAACGTGTATTTGTGTAGGACATCTACTTGAAATACGTATCCGCTGGAAAGTATGGGCGAAAGTTTCGAAGTAAATTTCGTGAAGAAAGAATAGCCAGCAGACAAGCTTTTCATAATTTCGTGAACAAACTTAAATCAACGGGATTCTTTAAAAGAGAAGAACAAAAACATAAACCCCGAGTGTTTAGTGAGGAAAAATGAGATGACATAGGGGCTAGAATTGAACATACACCTAGAAAATTACTGAAACATCTAGCTCAAGAGGCTGGAGTGTAGAAAGTCTAGAACAAGAAGGGCAACACTGCTAAGCTTAGACCCTATAAGACAGCAGAAAACCACGCGTGCAGCCGCGTGTTCAAGCTGTCAGGGTTAATTTCTGCAGTTGGTTTCTACAGTCTGTCGTCGAAGGCGAGATCGGTCCGAAATTGGTATTTATTTGTGAAGAGTGGTTTCGCTTGCAGGGATACATAAATACGCTAAATAGTTGCTACTGGAGTTTACAGAATCCATATTTAAAACACGAAGTCCCGTTCCATCAGGTAGAAGTTGGTGTCTGGTGAGCTGTAAGTGCAAGGATTGTTGGATCTGTGTTTCTTAACAAAACAATTACCTGTGAGAGATAAGTACAGTCATTCTCGAGCATTTCCTTCCATAGTCAACAGAAGAAGAAAGACTCAGCTACTGTCAACACTGCACGTATAACTACGCTGGCTTTGTGTGAGGACATCGGGGACAAAATTACCAGCAGTAGCAGCTGGCCAGCACGTTCACCGGATCTTAATACCAGTAATGTTTCCTTCTTATATTGTTTGAAGGACAAATTTACAGCTATAACTCCCGAGCGGAAGAAGAACTAAACGAAAATATTCGCAGGGAAATTGCAAATATTCCTGGAAGACATCTTCAGAAGGTAAATCGAAACCTCTTCTGCCTGTGCGCCGAATGTCTACAAGTAGAAGCCAGCGTTTTCAACACCATGTATGTTCTGCGAACAAAAGTAGGAACTTCGTTTTGTTCCGAACATTATCGGCCGCCAGACGTGCTGATTCAACGGCGCCTCGCAGCAAGCGGCTCAACGGCTGCAGTGAAACGTAGAGCCGTGCAGCCCGTAAAAAAAAGTAAAAATTCTCCCTGCACAATGATATTAAGTGCTGTTACAGTAAGACTTATTCAGACATAAGCTGTTTTAGGGTAGTCAAAGAATAAAACATAAACATAGAATAAAATTTGCGACAATTTAATTTCGGAAATGGCCGCAGCGTGTCGCTGTGGTGTTGAGTCAGGCAAACTCATGTACCCTAGCACGTTGCAACATGTCCCAACTTGCGTTAACATGAACCACAGGCCAAATGAGCCGTTCGTTCCCAAGTAGCACAAGCAGCAGAGGAAACAGTACGTATCCGTGGCATGCTGTTGGCGGGGAAATGAGTGAATAGAATCTGGAGCAGTGGATAAACATCGAGTTTTGTGTGAAGATTGGCAAAACTGCTAGTGAAACTTCAGCATATTAACAGTGACTTATGATGAATACTCTATGAAGGAATCGAGTGTTTTTGAATGGAATGGGCAGTTCAAAGAAGGGTGAGAAGATGTGAAAGATGACCCAAGACGTGCGCAGCCAAAAACGCAGAGGACAGATGCAAATGTGGACAGGGCAAGAAACTTGGTGCGCTTAAATCGAAGATTAGATGTGAGACTAATAGCAGAAAAATTGAATATGAATAAGGAAACTGCGACAGATTATTAGGGAGGATTTGGTAATGAGAAACTTTCCGCAAAGATGGTGCCTCGAATCTTGACAGATGACAAGAAACAACATTGGTTTCACATTTAATCTGATCTTTTACACAATGCAAAGATGTTTGATGGGATCATTACCGGTGATGAAACGTGGCGTTTTCAATACGACCCGGAAACGAAACGCCAGATCATGCAGTGGAAAACACAGAATTCACCTCGGCCGAAAAAACACTCATGTCTCGCTCTCAGTTCAAGACCATGCTTGTGTGATTCTTCTAGCACAAGGGGATATTTCACTATGAATCCATTGCACAAGGACAAACTGTGAATGAACGGTGTTATTTAGAAGTGCTGACAAAGTTACGGGAATCTGTTTGGAGGAAAAGAACCGAACCCTGGTCTGACAAGTGGGTTCTTCACCGTGACAATGTGCCTGCGCATGATGAGTTAAGAGTTCGCGAGTTCCTGGCTAGGAAATCCGTTATAAGAATGAACCATCCGCGTTATTCGCCTGTCTTAGCCCTCTGTGATTTTTGGCTCCTCCCAAAATTAAAAAATGCCCTGAAGGGACAAAGATTTGCTGATATTCCTAACATCCAACGCAACGTGTCAGAGTTCTTGTAAGATGTTCCGGAAAATGATTTTGAAGACTACTTCCGGTAGTGGCACAATCGTCTCATGAAGTGCACAGCTTCACAAGGAGAGTATTTTGAAGGCGACAGCAAGAGTAGCTAGTTCACAGATAAGCAAGTTTTACTTTCACAGGGTCATTCCGGGAATTAAATTGTCAAACTGTGGCTCGAGAGCTGCACGCGACTATTCGGAACTGTTAATGTGGCTCGCAAAAAGAAAATCAACATTTTCAAGTTAATCAAATGTAAAAGTCTTCTGAATGGAGAGCATTTACCTACACCATTCCAATTTTCGGGCTTTCGTAATTCAGAAATCATGTCGCGGTTCAAATATTCAGCAAACTGGTCCATCCCTGCACCAGGACGTCACTGGATTAAGGAAAACAAACCATTAAAATGACAACGAACTTTTTATAACAGCTCTAGATATGAGCGAAATATTTATGAGATCGGCAGTTAAAATGGAACAAAGTCAGTACGACTGATGAATATTAGAATTGTAAGCAAAAATTCGATTCGCGAACGGATAATTTCATTTTCTTGTGTGTCTTCTTACTCTTGAGAAGGGACTCGACAAAGGAATATTCAGGCTGCGAGCTAACACTGACAGACACACATGATGTTTGTGCTGACTGCCGCCGGATAACCAACATGCTTATGAAAAGCGATGGCTCTAACAAAAGACATTCAACAATGACTTTAAAATAGGTTTTCGTACATGAAAGAAACATCTGTGTGACGCATGTTACATGTGTGCTAACACCAGAGTGAGGGGGTCGGGTGGGAAAAGAAACGAGAAAATCAGTATAAAGAGGTACTACTTCTTTTGGCTTGTTTCGGAATTCATCCATCGTCTGGTATGTAAAAGACAGTGATTGAGACTAGCTCTTTCTAATGGGCCCAACTGAGTAGGTTTATCCTGCCCTACAAACCTGAGGACGGAGACAGATCCAGTCTCCGAAACGTTGTGGTCTTTTGTCTTTTACATACCAGACGATGGATGAAGTCCAAAACAAGCCAAAAGAAGTACAGTATACACCATCGTCAGAATCATTTAAAGTCTATCCCAGTATAATCATCATCATCATCAGTAATCTGTCAAGACGACAGGTCCACAGTCTCTTTCAAAACAATTCCTCCACTTAATGCGATCTAGAGCTTTCTCCTTCAAATGACAGTATCCTCTTCTGTCCCCAAGGTCATCCAGCATCTTCTTACGTCTTCTTCCTCGTCTTCTTGTCACTTCTATCCGCCCATCTATCTTTCCTTCGATAGCTTCTTTTAGAAGGCAGTTTCTGCGTAAAACATGACCAATCCAATTAGCCTTCCGTTTTCTTATTTCATGTAGGATATTCCTCTGCTCACTGACTCTAATTAACACTTCTTCATTTCTCACATAATCGGTCCAACTGATCTTCTCCATTCTTCTCCAACACCACATTTCGAAACTTTCCAGATGTTTCTGATCTACTGCCCTAAGTGTCCATGTTTCAGCCCCATACAGAGCTATGCTCCAAATGTAGCATTTCACTAGTTTCTTCCTCAAATTTAAGTCCAATTTGCTGGTAAAAAGATTCTTCTTCTTGCTAAATGCAGCTTTTGCCATGGCAATCCTGGATTTAATTTCACAAGTACACCTTCCATCATCTGTTAACAAGCTACCCAAATATTTAAAACATTTCACATTCTCCACTTGTTTTTGGTCTATCTTTATTGTGACTGGGGTTGGTTGTCTCGAAATTTTCATTACTTTTGTTTTCTCCACATTCATTTCCATGCCATAGCACCTTCCAATTTCAATTAGTCTATCAATCATGCCCTGTAGCACAGTTTCTTCCTTAGCCATTAACACAAGGTCATCTGCATATTTCACAGTTTGAATAATTTGCCCTCCTACTTTGAAGTCACCGAGCCCATCCAGAGCTTCCTTGGTAAGGCATTCGCTGTACAAGTTGAACAGAATTGGTGATAAACAGCATCCTTGTCGAACTCCTCTTCCAATCTGCACACTTCCTGTCTCCCCCCTGTCCAGTCGTACTCTAACTTTCTGATCCATGTACAATTTGCTAATCAATCTTCTTTCATGCCAATCGATACCTGTTTCTTTCAGGATCTGCATTAATTTGGTCCAGTTTACCCGGTCAAATGCCTTCTGCCAGTCTATGAAGCAAACACACAGTTCTTCATCTATCTCCAAAGTTCGTTCCGCTATAATTCTCATCATCCCAATTGCATCCCTGGTTCCTTTTCCTCTTCTAAATCCAAACTGATCTTCTCCAAGTACATCCTCTATTTTCCTTTCAATTCTTCTTTTAAGTATCTTTGCTATTATCTTTGCTGTATGTGCAATAAGACTTATTGTGCGATGGTCGCTGCATTTTGTAGCTTTTGTCTTTTTCTTTAAGGCAATCATTGTAACTTCTGTAAAGTCCTTGGGCCACTCTCCACTTTCATATATGGTGTTCATTAGTTTTGTCAGTGTTTTCAAACCACCTTCTCCCAGTAACTTGAGCACATCTCCAGGTACATCATCATCTCCTGTAGCCTTTCCCTTCCTCATTTCCTTCATAGCTTTTCCCACCTCACTTTGTAAAATATATGGTCCTCTCTCGTCTGTATCTACTTCTTCTTCCGGTTCAACTTCTAAGGTTTCTGGCCGATTAGGTCGATCATATAGTTCTGAAATATAATTTTCCCAAATTTTCAGCACTTGCCTCTGATCTACCCAGTATAAAGAGGACTGAAAATATAAACACCTTGCAAGGAAGATTGGCGACGATGCTGCTGCTAGAAAAACATATTTTCTTAAATTTGAATAAGCACGTAGGTTATTGTTGATCTACTAACGATAAAATTGGCCGCGTCATAGCTCAAGCGGTTAGTCGCTGGCTTCCCACCGCGGCGGCCAGGGTTCGATCCCGGGACTGGTCAAGTGGGATTTGTGGTGGACAGAGTGGTGCTGGGGCTGTTTTTCTCCGAGTACGTCGGTTTCCCCTGCCAATCTTCGTTCCACCAATTGCTCCATAACCACCCTCACTTATCATCTGAGGCTGGTACAATAGGCCAGCAGTGGCCGCAGTACAAGGGACTTAGTCCCACCCCACTAGCAATAAAATAATAATAATACTAAAATTCTTCTGTGAACGCGATTATCCATGTAGAATTTCAGAGTTTGGGAGTGAGGTTCAAATACGTTTTCCACCTCTTGTACGATAGGTTAGCAAACAGATGTTCCACTGAAGTGGGGAAAGCCCCAAAATGTTGCTGATTGAAAGGAGATCAGAGTAACATCCGAAACACGTGGATTTCTTAATGGTAATATGGCTATTGTTGAATTGCTTTGAGCAGTGCACAAATTTTCAGCATTCTTATTATTAAATAAGGTGTTTATTTTAATCAGGGATTCACAAATTGCAACAGATTTTGTACACCCAAAGAAAGAGAAGCCATAGGATACCGATTAATTTTGTTCTTTTAATTTTTGTACGTAATTATATTGGCTCTTAAAGATTAATCCAACCCGAAGAGAACACGAGTAATTTCTTGACGACACTCATGTCAGAAAAGCGGCAGTAACAACCAGAAATATGGACTTTGAGGAGAGAGAATTAATTGAGTCAAAGTGAAATGACTGCAATTCAGAAAGGAAAATCGGAGCAATACTCGTATTCCTTGCATGAAGAGGCATTCAGAAAATTGAAAGTTATGTGGAGGGGGCAACATATGCCCTTGAATAAGCTACGTTGAAGCTTATGAAGGGCTGGTATCGACTGCAACGACCTGACAGAACGTACGTGACGAAGATATCATAAGACCACACAGAAACACCCTTCATGCAAATCTCTCAAGCATGCGACAAAAATGACTGCTCCGATGGCCATGAACGGCACGAAGCTAATGGCTGCATAATTGCACTAATTTGTAATATACGGCTGTTTTTTGCATTATACCATGCTATTAAAATATATACGGTTAATAATAATACAAATAATTAATGGATTACGGATTTGGAGAAGCGATTTATTGGAGAATTACGCCAGGCGGAACTATGGGCAATTATGACACACGATAATTATAACACTTCGTAACTACGAACAATGATCACGCTCTAATTTTTATTGTAACTACGCCACACGGAGACCTCTGTTGGTTCTCCTCTTGTTTCTGTTCTAATCTTGTTTCTCTTCTGGTTATCTCCCTTCTGATCTGATCCGATTTCTGATCTGCACTTCTCTTATCTTAATTCCGATCTCTTCGGATCTGATCTCTGACCTGACCTCCGCCATCCTCTGATCTTATCTCCTTCAGATCTCCTCTGGATATGATCTTATCTCCTTCAGATCTCCTCTGGATATGATCTGATCGGCCTTCAGATCTCCTCTGGATATGATCTGATCGGCCTTCAGATCTCCTCTGGATATGATCTCATCTCGCCTTCAGATCTCCTCTGGATATGATCTGATCGGCCTTCAGATCTCCTCTGGATATGATTTCATCTCCTTCAGATCTCCTCTGGATATGATCTGATCGGCCTTCAGATCTCCTCTGGATATGATTTCATCTCCTTCAGATCTCCTCTGGATATGATCTGATCGGCCTTCAGATCTCCTCTGGATATGATTTCATCTCCTTCAGATCTCCTCTGGATATGATCTGATCGGCCTTCAGATCTCCTCTGGATATGATTTCATCTCCTTCAGATCTCCTCTGGATATGATCTGATCGGCCTTCAGATCTCCTCTGGATATGATTTCATCTCCTTCAGATCTCCTCTGGATATGATCTGATCGGCCTTCAGATCTCCTCTGGATATGATTTCATCTCCTTCAGATCTCCTCTGGATATGATCTGATCGGCCTTCAGATCTCCTCTGGATATGATCTGATCGGCCTTCAGATCAGCTCTGGATATGATTTCATCTCCTTCAGATCTCCTCTGGATATGATCTCATCGGCCTTCAAATCTCCTCTGGATATGATTTCATCTCCTTCAGATCTCCTCTGGATATGATCTCATCGGCCTTCAAATCTCCTCTGGATATGATTTCATCTCCTTCAGATCTCCTCTGGATATGATCTGATCGGCCTTCAGATCTCCTCTGGATATGATCTGATCGGCCTTCAGATCTCCTCTGGATATGATCTCATCTCCTTCAGATCTCCTCTGGATATGATCTCATCTCCTTCAGATCTCCTCTGGATATGATCTGATCGGCCTTCAGATCTCCTCTGGATATGATCTCATCTCCTTCAGATCTCCTCTGGATATGATCTGATCGGCCTTCAGATCTCCTCTGGATATGATCTGATCTCCTTCAGATCTCCTCTGGATATGATCTGATCGGCCTTCAGATCTCCTCTGGATATGATCTGATCGGCCTTCAGATCTCCTCTGGATATGATCTGATCGGCCTTCAGATCTCCTCTGGATATGATCTGATCGGCCTTCAGATCTCCTCTGGATATGATCTGATCGGCCTTCAGATCTCCTCTGGATATGATCTGATCGGCCTTCAGATCTCCTCTGGATATGATCTGATCGGCCTTCAGATCTCCTCTGGATATGATCTGATCGGCCTTCAGATCTCCTCTGGATATGATCTCATCTCCTTCAGATCTCCTCTGGATATGATCTGATCGGCCTTCAGATCTCCTCTGGATATGATCTGATCTCCTTCAGATCTCCTCTGGATATGATCTGATCGGCCTTCAGATCTCCTCTGGATATGATCTGATCGGCCTTCAGATCTCCTCTGGATATGATCTCATCTCCTTCAGATCTCCTCTGGATATGATCTGATCGGCCTTCAGATCTCCTCTGGATATGACCTTATCTCCTTCAGATCTCCTCTGGATATGATCTCATCTCCTTCAGATCTCCTCTGGATATGATCTGATCGGCCTTCAGATCTCCTCTGGATATGATCTGATCTCCTTCAGATCTCCTCTGGATATGATCTGATCGGCCTTCAGATCTCCTCTGGATATGATCTGATCGGCCTTCAGATCTCCTCTGGATATGATCTGATCTCCTTCAGATCTCCTCTGGATATGATCTCATCTCCTTCAGATCTCCTCTGGATATGATCTCATCTGCTCATATCTGGTATAATCTCCCTCAGGTAGGTTCTTGGCGTGCCGAATGGTAGACACCTTGTCGAATAGTTCAATTTTCTTGCTGCCATGCAAAAAACTCTCTCGTTGCTACGAGAATACATGTTTACCTAGTCGTTGACTTGCAATGGACGCTGTTGTTGTCATACAACTGCCTCATATAATTCGTTATCTAGGAACTGCCAGCTGTTGACTAGCAATGGACGCTGGTTGTCACGTACTGTCTTGACAAATGACACTTCCCAACGCAATGGGTTCACCTGTCCCAATACTATATATGCTGTTTCATTTACCTCAATGAAACTATAGTATGTCTCTTTAATGTAACAAATATTACAAATTAGACGAACAAAGTCTTCACTCACTATTTCTAAAAAAAGAGTCAACCTGAATTAACTCATTCTAAGGAACAGCATATTTACATAAGATTTTCTGACAGGGCGAAAAATCAACAATGCTAAAATCCTCTCATTGAGAGAATAACAACCAAAAATACAGTAAAATAACAACTATTCTCGCATTGTAAAAATTATTAAAATTGTAGAGAAGCCACCCGAGTTCTACGTTTCCGACTAGTTTTGCAGCAACAGGTATAAATCAGAAAGAATAAATGTCATAACCAATTACTGCTTAGAAATATCCAAAGAAAACACTTGTAATCTCGACGTGATCCACCGTAGTGTATACTCCGCCCCTAATAAGGTGCACATGAGGCTCAAGAAGAATGATTAAATTTTTTTAATTCTCTTAGTGGGGGGTGGAGTCCAAGTGGGTCCACTCGGCACTGCGGACACTGATTGGCCTATTGTAGCCTGCCCCGTGTGATTATGATGATGGAGAATTTGGTGGAATGAAGATTGGCAGGGGAAACCGAAGTACTCGGAGAAAACCTGCCCCAGCGCCACTTTGTCCACCACAAATCCCACTTGACCAGACCCAGGATCGAACCCAGGCCGCCGTGGTGGAAAGCCAGCGACTAACCGCTTGAGCTATGATGTGGCCATGAATAAGTTGAAAACAACGAAGACATCAGAGCAGACTTTATGTACACTCATAAGTTACAAGAAGAAGCAGAAGAGGAAGAAGGCTAAATTGTTTATTGATGTATCCAGAGATCAAGCAATGAAATAAAGTAAAATAAAATAGGCTACACTTCAGAAGGGAATTAAACAATGTTAGCTTTAAGATACGCTGGCTCAACATCGAATGACGGATTTCTTTTAACACTAGGCTATATTATACTGAATCCCACTACGGTTTTACCTGTCGTTTTGTATGATGTGAAATGTGACCTCTTCCATTACGGCAAGAGACTGTAATGAGTCTGTCTGAGAATAAAGTGAACAAGCGAATTATTTGATCTAAGAATAATTAGCAGCATGAGAGGAGAAAACCTCGTAATGAAGGGTTTCATAATTTTTTTTTTTTCACTGGCTCTACAGCCCCCTTTGGGCTTGACCTGATTTTCAGTTTCATTATCATTTTGCAGACGGCAGGACCCCTTAGACGAGTGATCAGGCCGTCGCAAGGCCTCTACCTAAACACAGGGCAACACAAACATAGTATAAACGCATACACATACCAAACATCCATGCCTTGTATGGAATTCAAATCCACGATCCCGGTTTCTGAGCGAGCGAAAGCAGTCCACGTCTTAGACCGCTCGCCTACCATGGCCGGTTTCATAACATATATGAAAAAAACAAAGTTAAGTAAAGGTATCCCTGTAACAGGCCGTGGAGGCCAATAGGGTTGTGAGATGTTGAGGTTCGCACATTTTCTAGACAATCGGCTCATGGATGGCTGCAAGGTTGTCAGCCCTACGCGCCGGCCGTCCTTTACCTCCAAGAATATTCCAAGAATATTCCTGGTACCCATTTCTGTTAGAGGCTGAGTCGACCCTAGGACCATAGTGCGGCTGGACATATTAGGTAAATTGAAAATATCCAATGACCTCATCGGGACTTGAACCCGCGACCTTCCGACTTGTAGCATAGTGCGGCAACCAACAATGCTACCAAGTGCCCCATAATATATAAAAGTCATCAATTATAATTAGAATGATAAAATGGAGGATGAGATTGCGGGGGGCGGGGCATGAACGACGCACGGGAGATACACAAAATGCATAGTGAAAATATTGTTGGTACACGCTGAGGATGAGACCACTTTGGAGGTAGAGGCGTGAATAGCATGACAATATTAAAAATTCATCTTAAACAGACGGTTAGAAGGCGTGTACTGGATGCATCTGGCTCAGGATAGAGACCAGCAGAGAACTCCTGCACAAAAAGTGTGGAATTTTCTGACTTTTTGGGCAACTTATATCATTCTAAGAGGAGCTCAGCTCAATGGAGGTAGCTGTGATGAATGCCGGATAATTATGAAACTGGAATTTAAAAACGTCTTGACATTTCTAAAATTTCAAACTGAAGTCTAAATTCCATTCGCTCTCCAGAAACAGCCGTCGTGGGTTAACCATTATAGTGTCTAAGTTAAGAGTTGGAAAGCCGGCGTAGCGACGTACGGTTCCCAGGAGGGGTACAGACCGGCTCAGATCCTACCGTCTTACATCCAGTGGGTACCGAGGGTTCTATCCGATCACCTCCGTCTAGTGCCAAGGTTAAGAACGAACCAGTTATCCCACAATTCTCCACACGTCTTCATGGCCTGGTGCATAATTACGCAGAGGGACAATTTTATCTTTGCATTTACTCTGCGGGGTTTTCAGCTGGTACACACCTATACGCATATCGGCAAATATGTAAAAATGTCTCACATATGCAAACACATACTCTTCGTATTTTAGAGTGAGACCAAACACGACAAACAGACAAACATGATTTTAGATGAAAGTTTTTATCTCCACTCTTTATGAAGAAGTGAAACAAACAGAAACCGCAGTTGACAGCCCTCATTACAATGACCACGTGTTCATTACCATTATTTATGGCCGCGCCATAGCTCAAGCGGTTAGTCGCTGGCTTCCCACCGCGGCGGCTCGGGTTCGATCCCCGGTCTGGTCAAGCGGGATTTGTGGTGGACAAAGTGGCGCTGGGGCAGGTTTTCTCCGAATACTTCGGTTTTCCCTGCCAATCTTCATTCCACCAATTGCTCCACAATCACCCTTACTTATCATCTAGGGCTGGTACAATAGGCCAGAATTGGCCGCAGTACAAGGGACTTAGTCCCACCTCACTAGCAATAAAGAAAACATCTATTTATGGCTCTACAGCCCTTCGGACTTTCGCCGCCTTTTTAGTTTATTAATTTACACACAGTCGGTAGGACTCCTTGGACGTGGACCCAGCCCATCGTAAGGCCGCCACCTACAGACAGAAAGACGCACACAGATATCCATGCCTAGAGCGGGATTCGTATCCATGGTCTCAGTGCTCGAGCGGAGAAAACAGTTCATGTCTGAGACCACGCGGCCACTGTGATCGGCCGGCTCATTAACATGGACGTATGGAAGTATAGGGGTTACCGGGTCGAACCATATAGCTACGCTGTGAGCAGTTGACCACATGCTAAAAACAAACATGTTTCATAATGCACTGGTTATACAGGTCTGTGTACATTTTGTGTGGCGATATGCAGCTTAAACCGAACATTACACGTTTAATGAAATGAAGTGGAGTGTTGGTCGTAACAAACATTGTTAAGTTCTCTTTATGGAAATCACACACAACGGAGATTTTACACAAGGCGGTGCCTTAAAAGTAACATGCTGTGCTGATAAGAGAAACTACAATGCATTTGATGTTGTGAATTTCTAACGGGACAGAATCTGTTGACATTGTTCTTGGCTTCAATTACTGAGAGAACAAGAGAGTGTATAATTTGGAAGAATGGAAGGGAAGGAAGGCAGAGGCTGTATAGGATTCAAACTGAAATAGGTGATGACTAATTAATTACTTGGAATGAAAGGCCATTCTCCAGCAAGCTGGTTACAACTGGCTCATGTGCATTGGAGCTAAACACGTGATAATTACATTTGCATCTTGTAAAACGGGGTTAAATACATGCAAATATTTTTTTTTCCCCTTGGCAATACAGTCCCAGCGGGAATAGGCCTACCTATATGAATTTCTCCTTTCACTTCGGTTTTTCTAGATCTTACACATTCGGTAGGACTCCTTGGGCGGGTGATCAGCTCGTCGCAAGGCCTCTACCTGTACACAAACACAGAAAAACGCACACAAACATCCATGCCCTGAGTGGGATTCGAACCCACAGTCCCGGTTTCCAAGCGAGTGAAGACAGTACATGCCTTAGACCGCTCGGCTACCGTGACCGGCGCTTAGATTCATTACGTGGTCTCATTCTGAGGTCATTCGACTAAACTGTGCACGGATTTCTCCTTACATGAGTACTACAAGTACTAAATTGATGTGCTGGTATGTAACTCCAATTATTATTGCTGACGAAGAAGATTAATCTACATCTGTCCTGTTGTTCGCGACCACAATCGTAACGATTTAGTATGCCTATTCTCAGTCTCACTGATGGATGTGCATGAGACACTTCAGTGTTGATAAGATGCAAAAGTTTATGGGGATGGTACATTAGCACAAATATTATGTTTCTGGACATTATCCATTGTTCTGTTTCTGCCTAAAATACCGTCCTGCTTTATTTCAAAACACGTCTCCGGAAATATGGAATTGCTCTATCGATTTGGCCCAACCGAGTAGATTTTACCTGAAGATGGGGACAGAGTCCAGTCTCCGAAACGCTGTATTCTGAAATATAAACAGGGCAGTGTTTCAGATAAAGCAGGAAGACGGATAATGTCCAGAAACACAACAATTGCACTCCATTGTTGGTAGGTCATTATTCTCGTATCGCGGAAGTAAACGAGTAGGAGTAGCGGTAGCTGGGGCGCTTGGTTCGAGTCTAAGCCGGTACACCGGCGATTCTGGCTGAGGTTTCTCGTGGCTCTCTTCAGTTACTGTAGGAAAATGCTTGGATCGTACCTCAGTTAGGTCACGGCCACTTCTTTCAAAATCCTTCCCAATTCATCATTCTTTTACTGTCGTACCAATGAACGCTATACTGACTGCCTGACAGTATCGCTAAAGGAGCAATAACCAACCCACGCAACTTCTTGTTGTGGAAGTCAGTAGAGACATTTGTATCAATAATGGTGAAGTCTGCTGAACTTCACTGGCCCCTTCAATGTGCAGTCCGTGTTCACACGTCTTCATGCGGATTCACATCACGGCGGCATGCAGTGGACGAGAAATTTAAATTTCACCCATTCGAAATCTCTGTATACTTCGGGAAAGTTTCTCGGGACCCACAGCCGATCTGGACGGTGTGCCCACGTTGCGAGTCGAACCCCGTCTATCCAGCCTGTAGTCTGTCATTTTACTGACGGACTACAAAGATTCTCTCTCTCTTTCTCTAACCACCGTAATTGAGATTTAACGGATGTGTTACAAACTCTACTCAAATAAAGAATTCGTGATTCGCCAGCATGACGCTGACGTCAGCATCATGATTCAGACCGGTGTGCTGCGATTTTCATAAGCTCATTTGTTTCAACTGTGCTCCTTTCTTTGCGTCATGTAGCAGACATCGCGTCTTAACTGTTACATGTCTTGAAGCATGCCGGTGTGCGGCCTACCTAAGAGATTCTCAGTCCGTGCCTCTCGACGTGATCCAACGCAGAGACTAATTAGCCAAGTGAATAGAACTGTGCAGATAAGCAGGAAGTAGCTACAGCGAATCCGTGCCTCAGCGAGGGCATGGTCGAACTCAACTGAAATAAATCGTTGTAGCCGTTATGGTATTTTCAGCCAATGTATTTTAGTTATACAAAACCGTCACCAGGGACTGGTATGGAGGCTCGCCTGCTCTTTGTTTATTCATGCAATGTTCCATTCAGAATAATCCCATTGAATTGTTCTTATTTATCTTTGGGACGATAACACATCTGTTTTCAGATTTTAATAAATGAAGACAAAACCTATATGAAATTTGACCTGAAATATTGTGGTACCATATTTACGTGGATAATATTTGTATTTTCAGAAAATAGCTCACAGCTCAGTTTGTTCGGAAAATATGAAGGGAGAAATCATTCTAGAGATCAAGGTATAGACGGGAATATGATATTCAAACGGGCCTTATAAGGGTGTGGAATGGATTAATATGACCCACTTCAAGGTTCACTGGTGAGTCTGGCGAACACAATAATGTCCTTTCGCGTTAATTAAAAATGGGGACAACTTCTTCAATATCTATGAACCTAACAGTTTTCGTCGAAGGAAATTTAGTGGTAATAATTGACCTACAGATCTATGAGCTTCGTAGATCATGATTCAGAACCAACAACATAGTTTGACCGACTCTCACCTGCGACGTGTTTTCTTAGTTTAATTTTATTTAACTTTACGCATCAATCCCATGAGTGAATTACCTTGAATTTATATCTAACGTTGTTTGTGTTATAAGGTAGCTATTTATTTCTAGCTTTTTAATTTCATTCGGGCGTACTTTATATTCATCGCGAGTGTCTTTCCTTTGGTAGGAAGTCATCACAGTTACTACAGTGCGTGCCTGGTGTCTTTCAGGCACAGAATTTAGAGTGTCTTCACATAATTCCTCCTGAATTTCACTGTTTTGTCGAAATTGTGGGAGCAGATGTTCACTCTCTGTTGGAAGATAGCAAAAGAGCAAGATATCTCCTATATAGTGGAATTCTTGGATATGTAAACCCATTATTTAGGCTGAAGTACAGGTCATGGCATACGACGACATCATGACAGCTTTGTGGAACGATAAATCGCGTAATATACATGCCAAAACTGAACCTTAGCAAAAGTTTGTAAATAAATAATCAGAACAACGCTTTCTATGGACTCTAATATTCAAGAAAAAATAAACAAATAAAGTGCAGGTATTGTGCCGAATATCGCAAAAGAACTCTTCGATTTTCTGCGAGTAATAATTGTGAGTCAGAACTTGGCTTCACATTTTTGCACAAGGTGAAATAAAGTTGAAACATACGGTCGGACGAACTAAAGTATTCATAACTGTAATATGAAAAGTGACAGACTTTGGAAATTTCATGACAGGGTGCTCTCTACCGTTTCTCAAAGAAGGCTGGAAACATTCAATCCATACTGGAGTGCACACAGTTTCCACGGGTATATTTTGCCTCCTGGCATTTTGAAAGAGCCCAAATTTCCATTCACTTCCTTACCAAAGTATATTTCTACGAAGCAAAATTTATGGAAACCGGATTATTCCACACTATTGTTTAAGGTCGTCTAATATAAAACTTCATCAGAGTCTGTAAAGCTGTTCTCGCGTTGACACAAGCGGACGGATGGACGACCAGGCAGGCGTGATTTCTCCTACATGTGTTGAGGTACTTCACAGCGTACAAAAACACGTAATAATAAGCACGAAGTTGAAGAGACCCCCTCACACAGGATTCTACAGGTCCCTATCCGGTCCACACTCCCATCTACACCAGGGTCTCTCAAGTGATTACTTTCCGAGAGGTTTTCCGACTAAATCGTTTATACTTTTATCCCACCTGATGCTTGGTACAGTTCTTCTGATCTCGTTTTGCTTAGGAGAGGCAGATGGCAGACTAATTACTCTGACTGGAAGTACGGTGGAATGCCCGTGCCTTGCAAGCTCTCTCTCTCTGCTGATCGTTGTGAAGGGCTGTGCTACTAGTATTCTGCAGGAAGTTACGTGCCTAACTACTGTGCCACTCTGTTACCTGCTCAATAAAACAGTGGTGTCAGAAAGTTCCAAAGTCTGAGCACTCTCCTACATATTTGATTGTGTGCAATAAACCGTGACACGGAACGTCAAGATCCTGCCCTCACTGACACCTCAGAAAATCGAAATGCAGTGATGCTGGTGTGGCTGATGGCATGGAGTAAACAAGTCCAAAAATGGGCTGCAATTCATATCGTGCTTAACAATTGAACTGACAATTAGTGTCAACAATATCTAAGCCCGTATTTTTAAGAGGGGACAGACGTACACTTTCAAACCTTTAATAGAATTCCATAAAGATTTATACTTAGTTCACTTAACGATATCAGCAAATTCGGATTTGGCAGCGTCGAAACAAGGACAATGGAATTTAAATTTAAAAGAAATGGAATGAACGAATATCGACTGAGTAACGAAAATTACATATGGTACATGTTCTTCTTTAAGCAGTCGGTAGTTGTAAAAGGTAAGGTAAAGCTATCCTTGTAAAAGACGGTGTAGGCCCACAGGGTTGTGAGACGTTGAGGGTCCCACATTATCTAGACAATCGGTTCACAGATATAGGTAAGGTTGTCAGCCTTATGCACCGGCCGCCCTTTACCCCCCAGGAAGATTCATGATACTCATTTCTGTTAGAGACTGAGTCGACCCCTGGGCCATAGTGCGGCTGGAGGGATTAGGTCAACTGAAAAAATCCACCTCATCAGGACTCGAACCCAAGACCGTGCGGCTTGTAGCATAGTACCTCAACCAACTACACTACTGCCTGCTCCTGGTCGAGAATTGTACAGCTGATAAAGAAATTGCCTGCACAGGGTCTGTTCGTCCTCGCCAAAACCCAACATTCAACTCAGGCAAAGAAAATGTAGGAGAACTGAGCTCCCCATGGCAGTGACCTTGTAGAGTATGCGGTCTGACAGAAGTTCGATGACGTTTCGGAGGAAAATACTGCCTCCATATTCGGGATTGAAGAGATAGCCATGTAAGCACATAAGTAGGCAACAAACAGATGCTTGCCACCTGATTGACTTTCTCTTCCACCCTGACAATGGAGGCAGTACGTTCCTACGAGACATCGATAAGAGTCCTGTAGACTGAATCCCTCATAGTGAGGCCGTGTTATTCTCAAGTTTCTCAGGCACTGTGTTAGAAGATTATCTATGTGAAAGTACAAATGAGACAAAGTATAGCAAAACAACAATTTATTTCCTTCTGTTGTGCTTATTATCACAAGCGCTGGGATCGGCCTATAAGTAGAGACAATCTTATCCCTAGGCTTAACTAAGTGCTGCACCATGAAGAAGAAATAATACAGGCATAGCTCCACATATTTTTACCAGCAGTGCTAGATAGAGGTGAGCGAACAGCTTCACGTTCCAGCTACTCTGCCTCCAAGGAAAGAGCTCCCGGTACCCATTGGGTGCATCTCCGAGCTGGTCTGGACATGATGACGAAGAGAAATATTCCGCTCACTAAACGGAATCGAAGACTGGTCGTCGAGGTCGCAGTCAATCACTGTTCGAGCTCTTCCAAAAAATTAATATATGGCATTTTAAATTATTTTAGAATACACATCTTCTTTCTGGAACTTGGTCTGAATAACTAGGCCAGTCATAATGTAACCCACACAAATCATTAAACCCAGGCATTAAAGTCTCAAACAATAATGCAGTAAGTCTGTGCATTCATCAGAATTTTCTTTAGGTTTATATATATACATATATATTGTGACGTGTTGCGCTATGCAGGACACTCCTTCCCCTACCCCGCCAGCGGTGACGTGATCAAGGGAGGCCGCGGTTGCTATACAGCCGTAAACAACTCCCGACAGCGTTGCTAGCAACACGGCGCCAGACAACAGTGGTGCCTATTACGTGGCTGTTTTCTGTGTTGTCCGGAACGGGGCTAAATAAGGAGCAGCGAAGGCTATTCAAGTTAGTTACAA
>NW_019739240.1:404889-430579 GCF_002891405.2 Cryptotermes secundus
ATATATATATATAAATATATATATATAAACCTATATATAACCTAAAGAAAATTCTGATGAATGCACAGACTTATATATATATATTTCGAATGTAATTGTGGCGTTTCGATGATGCATATTTGCTTAAAAGAACGTCTCAGAGAAAAATACTGAAGTATGGAACCCATCAGTGAAGGACAACCTACTCCATATATGATTTATTTTTGAAGTTGCTTTTTACTCAAATTGTGAGTAAAGAATTTAAATTAATATATGAGACTGAATGTCTCAGTTCCCACCTCCTAAATCCTCTAGAACTGCAGCCCCAGCAGAGCTTTAATATAACCTGCATTGACAGATCCCATCAGCTTCATCCCTGTCTGTAAGGACGATTTGAAGAGATTGAAGAGATATTAGATATGAATAATACAGCACGGTTTAATAATCAGAACGAACAAGATAGAAAAAAGATATCGGAAGGGGAAGCTATCGTATAATGGACTACATAAAGTTTTTCAACTCCAGCTGAACAGTATTACAAACGCCGTTAAAGGAAAATCAAGAATGTAATATTAGAGTTATCTCAAGATTCTTCTTGTAACATTTGCAGATCTTCTAGTAGTAGTGGTGGATTAATTAAATTCGAATTAAATACGAATCTTTAATTAAATTAGGTACTGCATGAGGAGCGCAGTGCGTGACGACTGATGTATTCAGACAGCAGCGCTGCTGCTGCATGTGTGGCCGGAAGACGAACTGCATGCTGGGGAAAGACACTGCTGCGGTAAATGAACTGCTGACATCGACTGCGAGGAAGGAAACGAGCCGGCTTTGGACTTAACAAATGGACTAGTGAGAGTGAAAGTGGTTTAATTCAGTAAATGCTTTTCAAAATTAAGGAAGAACAAAGTCTGCACTTCTACACTGGAGCAACAAAGCAACACAGAGATACAGACAGTTCTTAGTATACGGTGTTTCACGAAGAGTAGCGTCAGTTCTTGACCTCATCGGATATTACTTTTATGTTGTTTTGTCATGGGATTTGTTGCGCTTCTTTTGTATCGAACAATGTCAGGAACTAGACACAAGAACCCCGAACAATAAAGAAATTGTTATTTGAATTTTAATGTTTTACATAATCTGTAAATATTTGAGATATTATTAATAAATTCGAGATGCTGGCTTGGGAACTATACTCGGAATTTATATACATACACAACAGATTTTCTCTTGAAATTCTCCTCTAGAAACTACAGCCGATTAATCTTAATTTCGTGTTACAAAAAATGTTTTCCAATAGTTAGCCCGAATAGCTGCGAACTTAAGACATAGCAACGAATTACTTCAGAAAGATAAACTAGATGAGGACGCTGTCTTTAATATACTCTGCTTCTTGAAGGAAAAAGAAAAGTACCCCCATGAGATCTTCGAGCCCTCTGTGTTTGTCCGATTTAAACTTCCAAAACAAATTCAAAATCATCACAAAAAGTGTTATGGATATTAGGCCACTGTTCACTGCCTAATCCGCTTGACCTTATACCCTAAAGCCAATAACAAAGACATGGAGGACTTGTAGACACTTGAGGTGCGGAGGCGGTTCTCGTGACAGTTAATACATGGCCGTGAACTACACTGCTAACATTATACAGATGGCCGCGCCATAGCTTAAGCGGTTAGTCGCTGACTTCCCACAGCTGCGGCCCGGTTCGATCCAGGGTCTGGTCAAGTGGGATTTGTGGTGGACAAAGTGGCGCTGGGGCAGGTTTTTTCCGAGTACTTCGGTTTCCCCTGCCAATCTTCATTCCACCAATTGCTCCACAATCACCCTCACCTATCATCTGTGGCTGGTACAATAAGCCAGAAGTGGCCGCAGTACAAGGGACTTAGTCCCACCCCACTAGCAATAAAAAATAATAAGATATACAGATGTTCTTAATATTTCTTCTTTCAGGACGAGAGGTGCGTTTTCCGCTGTCCGACTAAGCGTTTATAAGAGAATCTGGAACGCCTGGAAAGGAGTCTCTAGTGGAAGTCTAGCAGTCGCCGAGACAGTGGAAGTCCAGCATCACTGAGTCGAGTTGTATCGAGTGCATGGCAGTGACTCCAGCAGCAGAAGTAATTGTGATACTGCCGACGGCAGTAATTGTGAAATTGTGAATTGCTAAGTGTAAGGGCGAGGCTGAAAAAATTAGCTAGATCCAAGACGGCGTGAAGTTATTTGTCGCGTGACATACTCAACATGTGACAATATATTATGATGACAGTGAAAAAGTTTCCATTTTCTTTTAAATTTTATAGCAATAACTAATAACACGAATGTGGAGTTTCGTACGACTGTGCGTGGAATACTGATTATAAATCAACAATTACAAACACGTAGAAAGTATGTACTTTATATCTGATAAAATTAACATAACATATGTATTTATGAAATGTGTTCCTCCTGGAAAGAAAACAAGAGAATAACGGTAGCCGTACGGTCTGAGGCTTTTCCCCTTTCAAACACTGGAGTCGTGGTTTTGAATCCCACTCGAAGCATGGGTGTCTGTCTGTGTTTGTGTTATTCCGTGAAACTAGCGGCCTTGCGACAGGTTGATCCCTAGGGCAAGGAATCCTAGTGACTTTTTATGAGATTTAGAAACTGAAGTGAAACGAAGCCTTTCATAGATGCCCTATGTTTCAGAGAGAGTAAAAGGAAATATCTAAGAAAAAGAAAATACCATTGAAAATGAATTTAAACATTTCAGTAATATCATGAACGCCTCAACCCTTGTACCTCAAAAATTTAATGCGAAATATGAACACACGTTTAGAAATTGAATTATCTGAGAATTGTCCAGTGACGAATATGGCCTACTGAACATTCTGCCATGTGCCACGACACTGTACGTTATAACATTTCAGAATTCTTCATTTATTGGCTTATTACTTTGCATGCATTCTCCACCTTGATCTGTTGCCTGCTTGTTCGTTTGTTTAGCGACATTCCCCCAAATATGCTTATTGTACAAGAGAGAAGAAGAAGGAACCTGTCGTGACACATTTAAGAGACTATTTCAGCATTGCCTACTATTGTCTCAATACTTTGCAGCTAGTGATTAACAGTGAAACCGATCATTACTTCCAACTATATATTTCAATTTCCATGATTTTTCAAAGAATTTCTATATTTTTTAAGGGGAAGATTTACCCACAAATTTTCTCTTGGTACGCATAAATCGCTTTATATAAAATTAAAATGAAAATTTTGTTACATTATCAGAAGGTGATAGTAGAAATAATTTCACACATTACAAAATGTCTAGCTCATTAAATCTATTCACACTATTTGAAATATATTTGGGCATAATTTGCGAAAGAGATAATTAAGTTAATGTCCATATATCTCTTTCTGACGAGAGCTAAAAATTGATTTCAACGAGTTAACATCGAGATTCTTAGTCACTTTCAACAGCAGGATCATAGGAAAACATAAATGTAACCAAGGAAGAATTTAGAAGGTTGTACTTCTGGCAGACATATCGAACAATATTTTATATTGTACTTACTCATCTTATTGAAATCATAATTTTATGGCGTACATTAGTACGGGCAATAAAATTAAGTTTTCAGTAAGATCTGTGAGTGCAGTATACAAACTTACTCAAATCGTGTTTCATCGGAATATATATTACATTTTCCGATGAGACGCGCTTTGAGTAATATAAGGAAGTTATAAATTTGTGCTTCACCTGAAGTTGGGATTGTGGTGAACGGATGCGATCTGAACCGAACTGCGAAAACTTTCAGTGCCCCTCCTACATCCAAACTTCGAGCTATTCTAAGTTTTTTTGAGACAGTTTTGTGGTGAAGGAGAAAGACAGATTCGATGTTACAGCTGAATGCCGAATTTATTCCCCTTGTGCAAAGTACGTGTAAACACGCGTTCTTACACAATATGATGGCCTATATGCCTGAGCATGTAGCACTATTGAAAGTACGGAACAGAATGGAATACAACATCCTCACAATCTTCTCTTCCAATACGTGAACATATCGACTGGAATAAGAACCTTCTTTCATTTAGTATACAAGATGAAATGGGCAGTTCTTGCCGCTTGCTGGAGCGACTGCTTCACCATTCCGTCCACGGAAAACAAATCCGATACCAGGAGATAAGGGGGGGTGGGGGTGGAGAGGAAAAAATCGCAATTTGTGACGAGACCGTTTTTTTCTTTACAGAAAGGAGATGGAAGTTTTGTCCCCAGTTTTTCTTTTAAATTCCTTAATAGATCGGCAAAGAATAAATTAGGCAACACTGGTTTTGGGCTATATTTATAAAACCCGTATTACATTTGGAAGAGATGAAATCAGTTTCTGTGTATTGGGTATGTCATTTCACCCAATCTTTTCTCTTTATTAGCAATAGTCTGTCAATTCCATTATGAAGCGTATCAATTTTGATCACGTTTTCAATAGTACGTATTCTGATATTTTGCCCTATTGATAGATAATTAGTCTGGGTGGAGGTATGATTTTTTTCTGTACTTCATTTCACCAGTCACAGTCAGTGTTTATTCCTTGAATTTCAAAAAGGAACTCACCGTCAACCCATATCAAAAGTACAAACGCATTCGGCAATTATTATATCTGTTCTATTTATTTAACGACGCTGTGCCAACTGAAGTGGTTACATGGCATCTGGCGAGAAATTATGACAACTCTGTGCCTGAGGGATGCTGAGAAAGCAGTCGTGGCCTTTTTAAGGCTAATACTTAAGTGCTTACCTGGAGACACTGAGGATAATGACAAGTCTATCAAGATAGTCAGTATCTCGACCAAAAGGTAAACTGTGCCTCCCAAAAACGAAACGGGAGTTACGAAGACAGATATTATGAATCTGATGAACTGTAGCAACCAGTAAGAACATTTGTCAAAAAATTAAACAAATGGACAATTATGAGCAGTGAATTGGAAGAGATCTGGAAGGCCGCGGATGTAATCCATTTCAAGATATCACGTCAGAATTTTCCTGTAGAACCAGAGGAAACTAATAAAATGCTCCAGATACCCAGTACTCAGGGCAAGATTCGAACCGGTGACTAGTGTGCCTACTTGCTGACACTCAAACAGGTCGGGCCAGGTAGGTATAGCAAGTGTCACGTAAGTTCGAACAAGGCCAAGAGTAACCTTGAATGCGCAGAAGAAAATTTTCAGACAAGGGGTTGGGTTCGAGGGTGTGAGAAGTGACAGCGGCCAGTTGTTTCTACAACTCTTGGCCTTGTTCGAAGTTACGTGACACTTGTTTTAAAGGTTAAAAGAGAAACGTAGTTGCAAATTATATAGTACTGTGACAGGCATTGGCTGCATCATACCATGATGTTGACTGGTGTGTTACCTGCTCTTACCTGGGGATATCGTAAACATTATAAAATCCGGAACTGTTATAAATAATGTTGAATAATCAGTTCCAACCTCTAAGAAACACATTACATCGCCAAGTAAAGAAGAGCAGTCGGCCAGTGCAGTCTAGGGAAAAGATTGCTGTTTACTGTGAGAATCATCTGAAACTCATAAATACGTAGTACAATCTATGGGAAAAATAAAGACTTTTGTAATGCTGAAGCATGTGGTACATAAAGTGACCACTGCCCTTCAAAAGATTAATAATACACGTAGTTATGCCTGTTATATCTTTTAATATGTAACTTAACAAGAGGGGGGCACGCGGTGGCTAAGTTGCTTGAGGCATTATGCTTCAAGCCGGAAAGTTCGATTTCCGATGAGGTCACTGAATTTTTCAATTGGCCTAACCCTTCCAGCCGTACTATGTCCCTGGGGTCGAGTCATGAGTACCAGGAATCTTCCTGGGGGTAAAAGGCAACTGGCGCGTAGGGCTGACAACCTCACCACCATTCATGAGATCATTGTCTAGAAAATGTGGGAGCCTCGGCGTCTCACGACCTCATGGGCATCCACGGCCTGTTACAGAAATACCTTTGCTTTTTTACCTAACAGGTGATCATTCTGTTTTGTTTTATTTGCTCAGGAAGGACAATTCTCAGTCACTCCAAGCATTCACACCAATTGACGCTGAGTCAATAGGGGCCACAGTAGCTATGCTACTTGTGCCTTTAAATTTTCGCTTGTATCTCTACTTAAGATCCCTTATAATACAAATTCGAACGTATAGGAATATCAAGCCAGATGTCGAGGATCTATCGTTAGCCTTTATTCACACGAAGAAAAAATTACGAAGACAGCCTTGCTGACTAGGTTTGTGTTCCGGTCACGCTCCACGCACATTTGTGAAGTACCAGCTTTCCTGGCGGGTTTCTCGTGGTACTTGGAAAGTGTCTCCAGGCATGTGCCAGGACAGTACCTCGATTAGGCCATGCCCGCTGCCTTCCCATCAGACGCTATGCTGTCCAGGCGACAAGAGCATCGTGAAGTACATGTATACAGCAAAACGAACAAGTGTTCCGATAGAAATCCTATGGCACTAATTAACAACGGAACAATTAAATTAAGAGTAATATTAAAATAATAAAATATCCATCCACCCATTTATCTACAACCCTTTATGTTAGGTCTTGGCCTTTTTGAGTTTCTAAATCCTACACACATCCAGTACGACTCCCTGGAAAGGGAATCTGCCCGTCTCAATGTGGCTACCTACACACAGAATAAATGCACAGAGACATCCATGCCTTGAAGAGGATTCGAACTCACTAACCCTGCATTCGAGCGAGACAAAACAGTTCATGGCCTTAGACCGCTAGGCCATTTAGATCGGCCGTGAAGTAACTACTGTATATAATTAACTGCAATAAACTGGGGTCCAACCAGCCTCCTACCCAATTGGTATCGGGGGGCTCTTCTCCCGGGGGGTAAAACGAAACTGACAATTTAAGTCTACTCAGTTCTGAGTTCAAGAATGGTGAAGCTATATCTTCACTCCCTCATATGTCCTTCATGGTATAGTGCTTAATTAATTGAGAACAGAGACAAATCGATCTTTACGTAATTAACTAAACTCGCAGCTTAATTTCTGCGGCAACACAGAGCACAGCGTAAACACTACCTAAACCAAAGCCTGCCAGTCGTCATGACTGTGAGATAGCGTTAAGGGCCACGTGCATGTCTTAAACTCATCTTTTTTACCTCTTCACAAACACAACTCTTCGGGACTGTGTCATGAAGTAAGAACATTATATCTCTTATAGTCCTAAAAATGTACCAGATCCAGGAAGTACATGGCGGTGGTTTGGGTTAGATTTGATTTCATTCAAGAGTTTAGATTCATGAATAATGCAAGGCATATATGTCTTACTTACTTACTTACTTAATCCGTTCCTCTTATACCTTACGGAGTCGTTTTTTTTATTTTGAACATTTTACAGACGATAGAACTCCTTGGATGGGTGATCAGCCCGTCGCAAGCCCTCTACCTAAACACAGGACAACACAAACACAGAATAAACACATACATGTACCATACATTCATGCCTTGTGTGGGATTCGAAACCACGATCCCGGTTTCGGAGCGAGAGAAGACAGTACATGCCTTAGATCGACTGTTTACGGGACAGGCAAGTCACGTGCCAATTTTATGCAAAACAATGATAGAAGGAATTACTTAATTAAAATCAAAGAGTCAGGTTTTACACTTCATTTTTTCATAACCTATTTGTCGAAGAATTTAATAATATTCTATCACTTCACATTTATCAAGTGATCACTTCCGGAGATGTTTTCTCACCGAAAAGCCTTATTAAACATACGTCCACCAATTCCCCTAGTTAAGCGTTCAGAATTTCTGTTCACAGATAACACATCCCTGTTCCATATACAGGGACAGTCACTATTGAAAGGCCTACGTCATGTTAAAATATCCTCTCTCCAGAGTCTGCAGGGCGCCTCTTTGAGCCAAGAGGAAGACCTGCAGATGTGTGGAGAGTGACCGGATCTTGCCAGACAGTGACAGTGACAGTGACAGAGGGGCATTGTAGTCCGCAGGAAGATTAATTAAATGGGTTGGTTATTAACGTCGTTAGCGGCGTCAACAAATTGCACGTGGCCACTTCTCCAACCGAGCCACAGAATTTCACAGATAATACTGGAACGCGTACAGTCTCCCCAAATAAAAGAATGTGTGATATTGTCTGTTACATGAAAGCGGAAGGCTTCTGGATGTATAAACCTTAAATACAGAGGGGCCCATAAATATATACACATTTTAATAGGGGTTTATTAATTTATTTCCTTGGCACTACAGCCCCAGTGGGCCTAGGCCTACCTCCATGAACTCCGTTCACTTCGGTTTTTCTAGAACTTACACATACGGTGGGACTCCTTGGGCGGGTGATCAGCTCGTCGCAAGGCCTCTACCTGTACACAAACATAGAAAAACGCACACACACAAACTAAACATCCATACCCTGAGTGAGATTCGAACCCACGATCCTTGTTTCCAAGCGAGCGAAGACAGTGCATACCTTAGACCGCTCGGCTACCGTGATCGCCTTTAATAGAGGTTATCTAAGGAAATTTTCGAAGTTGAACCTTCAAATAATGTATGGTGTGTAGTACTATATTGTCTCAAAAGATGGTGCTAGTCACATGAATGCCAGAATCACTTTATGGAATGGCAGGAGAATGAAATAAAATGGAGGCAGAACGGTTATTTTTCGAACAATGCAAGATATTTTAAAGTTGTACTGGATATCTGAAAATGTTTGCGAAGTACAAAGACAGTGGCGGCGTAATTTGACACGGAACCTCCAACACGATTAACAATTGCTTGCATTCGTGTCAAATTTTAGGACGATGGTACAGCGCATGCGCACAAGAAAAAATCTGTGAGTCCCGGCAAAGCAACGAGTCACACTCTTCTACTATGGCATTGGAACAGCTTACACGATCTCCACTAAAGTCCGCAAAAGAATGTGTCCTACGGGAATGAGCCATTTTGCTTTCATCAAGATGGCGCACCACCACACTACCAATGAGACGTCAGAAGTTACCTCGATGAAGACCTACGGCATCAGTCGAAAGGACGAAGATGCAGTGTTGAGTATCCGTCATGCTCACCTGATTTAACCCCCCTCGACTTTTGCTTGTGGGGGTCCCTGATGGATGTGGCCTATTGTAGAAAATCACCGACATTCAGGACGTTACGGGGAGAAACCGAAACGTCGTGTGTCACTGTCCCAGTGGACACTTGGGCCACGGATACTCTTGCGGTAGTCCGACCAGCTTGGAGGTGTCTACAAGCTAATGGTGGAAAGTTTGAACACTTGTTATAGTTAAACATGTGTTGCAGCCAACCCTTTCCGTGTGTATCAAATTTGGATTACCAATAAACTATTTAAGCAGATATTTTGTACGTTGAAATATGTACATATTTCATGAGCACCACTGTACTTCTATCATAGGACGACTTAAAGTTTGGAAAACTTACTTGACAGCTTATAATTAAAGCGTGGGTTGGTAATATATGGAGTTCATCAGATCTGCACGAGGAATCTACGATAATGGACGTCAAATTATACTTTCATCCTCAAGTAAAATGGTTATTTAAGGAAACGAATGCACTCAATGAATATTACACGTGCTAATACGTGAACTTACGAGCTAGCAGACTTTTCGTAAATGCAGTTTCATAAGAATCTGTCACAGAACTTGCAAGCTATAAGCTGATCTAAATATTAGTTCAGGAACTTACGTACAGCGACTCTTGACTCCTGAATACCAGCCATCAGAACATTAATCGGCAAATCTGTCGGGAAAGGTCCTTCAGATATTTTGATATTTTTTCCTCTGATTGGTTCGCCAAGGGCTGTTATCTAAGCCGGCCCTCTCCCCATAACTGTACCACGTTTCTCAACGTTACGAAATGAAGGTAAACACCTAGTAGTGTACAAGGTGTCACACCTCAGAAGACAGTAACAAGAAAATGAATGCATTTCGAAACATATGTCGGATAATTTTGAGAAGGCAGAAAGAAAAATTAAGGAAGAAACGAATTAGAGAAGTCGCACTAGGACAGATCAATTAAGAAATGAGGGTACACGAAATTATTTGGAGTGTTCCCTTTACATGAACACGTTTGTGATATAGAGAAAAATGGAAAACACGTTTCTAATGGATGGAGCAGATTCGCTTCTACTTCATCACTCACTCATGGAGCTGAGCCCTTCTGGAGAAGCCGCCAACTCAGCAGCTACTCAAGAATTTCCTAGCATTTTATGAAACCCGAAGGTTCATTACCTTGTTCACAAGAGCCCTCCACTGGTCCCTATCCAGAGCCAGATCAATCTAATCTATACCATCCCATCCTATCTCTCTGAGCATCCATTTTAGTATTGTCCACCCATCTACGCCCTGGTCTTCCTAGTAGTCTCTTTTCTTCTGGCTTTCTCATCAGTATCCTACTTGCATTCATCTTCTGCCCCATTCGTGCTACATGTCCTGCCCACCGCATGCTCCTTATAATTGGAGATGGGTGCAATTTATGAAGCTCCGCATTACTCTTCTGTTTCATGCCTATAAATATTGTCCGTCTGGGAGACGGTACACAGGACAGCAGAGAAGAAAGTGGAAGGAGAAGTAACAATATTAGAGGCCGGAGGAGGCGGTTCGACTAATCCGTGGAGTTGTGATGATGAGGTCGATGTTTCATTTCACGTGACTGTTGATGCTATTTGGACGCGAAGCGAATTTAATGCTAACCTCAAAACGTGAACTTGTTTGTAAGCAGTTGGAAGTTTTTTCAAAAACAGGCAAATAGAAATTATTCATGAGCTATAAACTGAAGTCAACAGGCTAGCCGAAGGGAGATATTTAAGTATGTGTTCCACATAGCAGGGCGGCCGCACACCAACTGTGTCAAGACAAGCATCAAGACATGAGGCAAAAGACTCAGTCTTGCTTTATTCGTGATTCGTCAGCATGAAGATGACGTCAGGATCATGACTCAGATCGGTGTACGGTGGTCTTCATAAGCTCATTCGTTTCAACTGTGCTCTTTTCTTTGCGCCATGTCGCAGACATCATGTCTTGACGCATGCCGGTGTGGCCTACCTTAGGAAGTCAATATACACGACTGCATACACTTCGTTCTGCATGAAAATTATAAGACGTGCTAAGCTATGATTTAAATAGTCTCATTCATAATTATGCTTTACTGGGATTATTAGGGCAAGGAGTGGCTGTTTCAGGAAACATATACAACACTCAGAATTCCTGTATTAATACTTACAATTTCCTTTCAATTCAACGTTCCATAGTATGGTTTTGATATAACAGGATATTCGGACTTGTATCTTGCAAGTATTATCAGGTGTATAAGGCATTTCAATCCACTTTCTAGAGTCATTATGCTCAAGTGTCTTGATGCAACATTTAGATTTATGTCTACTTTTCGAGTCCCCTGAAACTTGATATACCCCACATCAAGCAGCCTACAAACAGGCCTACATATATTGCACGAGTACATTTCATTCACCTTATTCAAGACAACCATCTTCATGGTCAACAGATGGCACGGTAGGCTGAAGGAAAGGACTGCTTGCTTCTCTGTGACTTACCGTATTTAGGCATTGCCTTGCCTCGTACAGTGCGGCAAAAGACGATAATTTATAAAGTTCGATGATTCAATAATAACAGGCTGTGGAGGCCCTTAGGGTTGTGAGATGTCAGTTTTCCCTCATTTTCTAGACAATCGACTCACAGAGGGCGGTGAGGTTGTCAGCCTTACGCTCTGGCCGCTTTTACCCCCAAGAAGACTCCTGGTACTCATTTCTGTTAGAGGCTGAGTAGACCTCAGGACCATAGTGTGGCTGGAAGGATTAGTTCAATTTAAAATCTAATGACTTCATAGGAAATCGAACCCGCAACCTTCCAACTTGTAGCATTGTGCCTCGACAAACTACGCTACCGGTTGCTTCAGTAAAAGCAAATAAATTTAGTGGTATCTATAGCACAATTTCTAAACACTCTTAAATCAAAATTCGAGTTTTAATTTCTCTCGGCAGCAGGGCGAGATTCGGGTGGTCATATGCGTCCACAGCGACCATCGCTCACTGGCGATATAAGGCAGTGTAAACCGCCAAATGAATGGTACGTACATAAACTGCCTCTTGAAATCCCTGAGGCAGAGAGACACGAAGATAAGCACAAATATTATACCATTAAGCACAATCCCATCGCTATCTATAGGCCTATTATTAATTACGTGTCATCCACAATAGAAAATTTCCAAAAAGGAAACGTTCAAACGTTTGAAATGTAACACAAACAAGAACAAATCGATGTTGTCCAAAAACTGTCCTGAAATTAAGGTTTTCTCGCAGACATAAACAACAACAATGTGATCACACGAAAGGTGCATTTCCTATATTCTGACATCCTTGTAATACTCGTACAACCAGACTGTTCTGGTTACACACAAGCAATTTCTAAATAACCTGTATTTTGAGAAGAGAATGGAAACTTGCCCATCTGCTTTGTAGTATCTGTCTCTGAGTAAAGGTTCGGCCACACAGAGCGCTACGCTATGTTCGCTACGTACGCTGCGTACACTCTGCGACGCAGCTAACATAGGAAACACAGCGTACGTAGCATATGGAAGTCTGTGTGGCCAGTCAAATTGGCAATAAAGGGAGATATTTTTCTGTTCGTATAGCGAACATAGTGTACGTAGCGCTGTGTGTGACCGAACCTTAAACAGTAGCATCGAAATTAAGAGGTTAATTTCACAAGGCTCCATATGGTACAACCGTACTAACTTTTGTGTCCACATACGTGTATGTCTTCAGTTCAACTTCCTTACATCCGCCCTAAACAATGGGCAATTGCCCAAAGTAATACTCATACAGTTTATGTAGCACTTTCGCAATATATAATTTAATCATATGAAAGGCTGTAATAGCTATTATAAGTTTTGTACACAAGGAAAGTGTGCGTAATTGAGTTTCATGTAAGTGGCAAATTTCTGTACAAAGTTTTAATGGTTCATTTTATATGCAATTCTATAAGATGCCAAACTTTGTAGGACTTCCAAGAATTCTTTCATCAGCAATTTTCTTCCTCCCCTCTTTCCCCGTTCTTTAGCTTTGCAACTCCCCCACCTTCCAGCTATGGATTCCTCAACTCTTTCGCAATTTTTGAAATAATGACTGGTAAATGCACGCAAAATTCTGACTTGGACTTGTTTCTACTCACATCCAGGAATTCAATCTAGCGAATGCCATGTATGAAAACACTTGTTTAGTCATACAATAGGAAATATGCGAACTTCCCTTAGTGCATCCCTGATCAGTCACACAGTGTTGATAATGAAGCATACTTTTGGTTGTAAAAAAGCGAACTGTTTCAGATTTGAGGTTCACACTTGTACTGCAACGTACGTCCGGCGACATCACCTCTTGCAGTGCAATGTCTTTCCGAAATTAAATCTCCAACAGCCCTGAAATATAGGGTTCAAATGCATACCAGGATGAAGGCTTTCGCAAACTTCTCACCAATATAGAACTTTGAGTTGGTAAGAAGAATGAAACATAGGTACAAGAAAAACATGTAGACGAAAAAGAAAGTGTTCCGTGTGTGTAAATAACAGCATCCAGTTCCAGAAGCAAAGAAGTGAAACGAAATAAAATTGTAAGCGTTCCATCTTTCGACTCAAGAATTCAAGAAAACCATGTTACAAATAGCTTCAGGCTTGTATGAAAGTTTACTCGATTATTGCGGAGGGAAACCTATGATTGGTCACTGAAACAGATTAGCTCTGATCCACGAACAACAAACAATAAATAACAGAGAAATTAATTTAGAATCTGAGTTTATTCAGGATATGCAGAATTAAGGAAAAGAACATCCGAAGGAGCAAGCAAACGAAGAAATGATGAAAGAGATAAAAACGAACAAAAGAAAGAAATATTTTATTAAGAAAGGCTAAACTAGATTCAGCTGTCTCTTGTGAGTATGGTACTAAACTTCTGAACTTCCCAAAAGGCGAAGGATTTCCTGACAAGCTGAGCGACTATCAGGATCCTACTCGATGGATTGTGTTAGATGGGAAGGATGGTTCGAATAAATAAATAAGTAAATAAGAAGAAATAAATCCTAAGATTGTGACAAGCTTGAAGACGTCTCAAACCCTGTCACTTCTGACTTGTCCGTATTATTCATTTGGCTGTTTTTGGTTGCATTTGAGACAACTGCAATAATAGCGAAAATGGTTATTTTACATCATTTTAAAAAATACATGCGCATAAAAGCAAACACTTACCGTGATATTGTGGGCGATTAGGGTATCCGTGACGTCACCGGGCCTCAAGACGCGTGAATCTGTGAGCCAGAGAGTTCTGGAGGCCGGCGGGTTGGCGCAGAACTCCACAGTGAGGGACAGGCGCTGTCCTGTGGTGGCAGTCAAAGTTTTGTTGGCTGGATACACCTCAGGGCGTCCTGAAAGCAGACCATAACTTGCTTCAATCTTATTTCAAGGACAGAGACTTATATTTTAGGCATGTTGGTGCTTTTAGCCAATGCCATCTCGTAGAGTAGGCCGGTATGGCGAAAGTTAGTGAGATCTTCTTAAGGTACACGTATATGAACGATAAACTTCGGTAACACATGACATGGGTGCAGTCCATAAAGGATTAAGATGATAAAGCTGTTTGCAAAATTATAAGTGAATGAATATAACTGAATGCTGTGACCCGAATTCTGGATGCATGTAATTCAAGGTCCAAAAGAAAATTCAATTCGATTCTACTAGCCTAAATCCATGGGTTTTGTCGCTGTTATTGGTCGAAGCCACCATAATATTTAATTGGTTACCAAAGAATTCTGTTTCCTGTAAACATATAACGTATTTAGAGAGATGGTTATTCAATTAAAAAGCATAAGAGAAAAAGCTGTCTGCATTCACAGTAAGAGAAACAAGGCCAGTCATGTTATGATTGCTAACATTTCCTTTCTGTGTATGACACTAACGTTAAAACAGGAAAGTAAAGAAAGAGTGGGCTTTCTCTCACATTATTTTTTTTTTTCGGAAAATATCCTCCTTACTTTTGGACGGTTCCAGGGCGGTTATTATGATCGAAGTGTTCCATGTTTCCTCAGTCCCCGCCGGCATTTAGGAATAAAACTTAAAAGAGACCACACCAATATATCCCGCATCCTTCTCAATCATAGCGTGGTGTATTTAATGCATACAAGAACTGCTGAGCCACAGAAACAGCCGTTACTAAGTAGTACAATCAAGCAACAATAGAACAACGGGGTTATGCAATCCATTTCTACGCAACGGCTCGGTAGACATATTTCCGCTAACAGAACATGCTATGCAAGGCAGTGACGCCGTCAAAATTTCGGCCTGTGTTTTTCGTGGGATCTGTGCAGAGCGCTTATAAGAGAAGGGAATTCAGAAGCTAGGAGCAGTGGAGAGTACAAGGACCGGAATGGAGCATGTCCTTAGTGAATTGTGAAGATCAGTTGTGTACAGATTAGGACAGAGGAGTACAGAGTGACTAAAGACGAAATAACAAGATGAGTTCATAGTTATTTGAAATGCCAGTTTCTGTGTTAAAATCCGTTGCTAGCATCGAGGCCTAAAAGAAGCACTTACGAAGCTGCAAGCAAATAAGGGACCTAGGCTGCAGACGACTGTTATATTTGAGGAAGCAAAATGACATGTGTAGGAGAGTAAGGGTGACGAAATTAACGGATTCTATTTCTGATGACTGGATTTTTTAAAATTTTTTATTGCTAGTGGGGTGGAACTCAGTCCCTTGTACTGCAACCACTCCTGGCCTATTGTACCAGCCCCAGATGATGGGTGAGAGTGATTGTGGAGCAATTGGTGGAATGAAGATTGGCAGGGTAAACCGAAGTACTAGGAGAAAACCTGCCCCAGCGCCACTTTGTCCACCACAAATCCCACTTGACCAGACCCGGGATCGAACCCGGGCCGCCGGGGTGGGAAGCCAGCGACTAACCGCTTGAGCTATGGCGTGGCCGATGATTGGATTTACTGACACTTCAATTACAATGGCTCTTAATTACAATTAACACAGCGCTATCGCTGATTCATACAATTTGCAATTCACCGTTGCACACGCACTAGCATTCTCAGTTTCCACTAGTCGTCTCCTAGCAACGGGTCTCAAACCAGAAACTATAACTTCAAATTACTGTGAAATCTTCTTGTCTTCAGTCACTTTGTACTCTGTCCTAATCTGTACTCAACTAATCTTCACAGTTCACTAAGGACATGCGCCATTCTGGTCCTTGTACTCTCAACTACTCCTAGCTTCTGAATTTACTTCTTCTATAAGCATTCTGCACAGACCCCACGGAAAACAGAGTCCGCATTCTTGATAAGTCAGCGTTGCATAGTACGGTCCGATACGCGAAATGTGTTTACCGAACCGTTTCCTAGAAATGGATTGCATAAACCTGTTGTTCTACTGTTGCGTGAGTACATTACTTAGCAACGGTTGTTTATGTGGGTCAACAGTTCTTGCATGGAGTAAATACGCCACTTTAATAATCCTGCAATTTTCCAGACGACAGTAAGAAACCGATGTAGCTGGCATAGAGCCTTGAAATAAACAAAGAACCAAAGGAAATCAGAAGTCTAGAAGCGCAAATGTGACTTGCGCAATAGAAGCAATGTGCCTGAAACTGGCTACTCGTGCAGCAGAAATGGCTGACCGAAAATTTCTGTCGAGGTGTTACCCCACCGCCACGCATTCCAAAGGTTCCGAGTCGAAATTTGAAGCCAGAGAACGGATTTCTTCTGTTCCTTCAGGCAAATGCAGAAAGAGCACATTAAACTTGTTCACGATCGGTCGTTTCCACATCCTTTCCAATTCTTCATTGACTAACCGGCGTTGATGAACTTCTGTTCAGCAAATAACACACTAGACAAGTATAAATACGACATTTACATGTTTCTTCCCATTAACCCAAATGTCTCTGCATAAAAGAGATCGATTTCGAAGGTAGAAAAACAGCCATTGGCACTATGTAGGCCGATTGATTATGCCGACGGCAAAGTGACAGAGTGACATGGTTGCAAACAGGGAGCTACACAAATACGGCCTAGTGTTGCTACGGGGGAGGGCTGTTTGTAAGGAAACCCTGTCCAAGCAAGAACCAGACATGAATTAACTGAGTGAGAGAACGATGTATGACACACCAGAGGTAAGTTCTTATTTCAGCAGAAGCAATTATTCCTTCTGTCAGCTGTGTCTAAATGTATAAAAAAACTGAAATATGACGAAACATCTCTCTTCAGAATCGATTACTTTGTTATTCCTGTAATGATGATTCTTTTGTCTGTGGGGTACTATTCAGGCAACACAAGGTTCTATAATTTTGTGAAGAACTTAAGTTAGATTTGAGGTTCTTACGGCGGTGACTATGAAGAAAGCCGTCTTCTGGAACGTGGGGCCGTGTAGATATTATGTTAATCGACGTTTCGGAGGAACGTATCGCCTCCATCTACCTACGGGTCCAGCTCCACAGACCCTTCCCCTCTCCTCTCTACTGATTTCCCATGCAGCCCCTCTCCATTCCCTTCCTGCTCTTATACAGCTGGGTTTAGTCGACTCGACATTAGTCTGTGAGCACCTGCTCACGCTGGTTCCTCATTCGCGGATTTTCTTCTTTTTTCTTCTACCCTGAAGATGGAGGCGATACGTTATACAAATAAAATTGAATAATATTCAGGAGTTCTATCTTCTGGGACATAACATCCTGTAGTCCGTTGAAAGTCAACTGACGTTTCAGAGAAACATGTCGGGTCCATCTTCAGGGTCGAATAATAAGCCAAGCTAGAAACCAGTATGAATCAGGTAGCCGAATTAGTATAACTTTTTGGAGTTTATTTCCTAATGGAATCTGCCACAGAGGCCACCAATGGCATCAGGCATACACACGTACTGCAGATGATTGTTCGGTTTTGTTGTGAATATGCTCGAAATTAACCGGAGGCATATAGGGTAGCGTTTACTGAAATACGCTCTAAGCTATTCATGGAAACATGAAATCAAGCAATCTTATTGAAACGTTGCCGTTGTGTTGCTTACATACACCTATCAAGGTTCCACTTCGGTTTTCCTGTTAATTTCAGACCAGAACTCTGAAATGTTTTGAAACAGAACGAAACATTACAAATCTTCATAACCTTAAATCACCTACCGTCATAATATGAATTCATTTTAGGTATATAATAATATAATGACTGGCTCCACAGCATCTCATTGGGGCCTGACCTCTTCTTCAGTTTCCTAATCCTTTTCCACAGTAGGTACGACTCCTTGGACGAGCGTTAAGCCCTTCTCAAGGCCGATACATACATACAGGACAACAGAAACACAGAATAAACGCACATACAGACATTCATGTCTTCATTTGGATTCGAACCAACGATTCCTGGGTTCGACCAAACGAATATATTTCGTGATCGGCTACTACATTTTACATATTCACATAATATATATTCAGTACTCAAAGAATAGACAGGAAACACAGAAACGAAAGTCTTATCTCGTTCCTGGAAAGTGTTAACGCTCACAAGTCTTTGCTATGGTAATAGGAAATTGCGCAGTTTCAGAGATTGAACTCCCTGTTACAAAACTTTCAAGGATTAAAGTCGTCCAGGATGTGACTTCACTTAGTACTGTAGATTAGTATGAAACTTTTTAGGAACGCACAGTCTCCATCTTCACGGTAGAAGAAGTGGCACTCATAATGTCTGCCGTAAGAAACTCAAACTTCACTATTTAGTCTTCGCTATAAATTAATTAATTAACTTATCAATGGGTCTACAGCGTAAGGCTGACAACCTTACCGCCATCTTTGAGCCGATTGTCTAGATAATGTGGGACCCTCAACGTCTCACAACCTTATGGGCCTTCATGGCCTGTTAGAGGGATAGCTTTACTTTATTTATATTTTTCGAACTATCAAGATGATCAACAAGTGGTTTTTATGAATTCCAAACGTTCTTATTGCATTGTTAAAATGGTTTTATTTTTTATATTTATCAGTTTATTTTAATTAAAATTTAATTTTAATTTTCTATGTCAGATATGTCTCAAATGATGTATGTCAGAATTGAAACGTTTTAAAAGTTAAAATCTAATGGTTAAATAAACATAAATTTGATAAAATTGAAAACTACTTTTTAAATATTTGAAATTGGTTGCTGGTGTGTTTGGGGTTTGGGTATTAGATAGTGTAGATGGGATTTGTGGTTTTTGATGTTTATTAGGCATACAACTACCTGAAAAACTAGTATAATGAATTTAATATTTAATATGTGTTTTAAATATTATAGATTATGTGATCGTATTTTATGGTTACTTATGATCTTCTTGGTGTAAGGAGGTGAATGGTCGGCGCGCGGAGTTCGTGGTGTTGTAGACGAATATGTGATCTTGGTTTTCTAGAGTTGCAGTACCTACAATTTTCAAGTATGGTGGTTTTATTAATTAGGATTTTATGTCTATATAATTGTGTATTAATATCTTAGCTCTGTAATTTACTTACGTATTAATTATATTAGAGTGTGTATGTAGGAAGCTATTCTGTATGCATTTCTCGGTTTTGATATGGACTGCCGGGTGGCTGCAAATTAGATACAAGATATTTTAAATATTTACTGTATTGTTGATTTTTCTTTATTTTTATATATATTGTGTCTTATATAATTACTGTTTTATGATGTCTCTTGTGTGTCGTGTGACGACTGAAGTAGGCGAGCGAACATGACTGAGTGTTGCTGGTACCGTGTGGTCATGTTGTGTAAACTTAGGTCACGTGGTAGCATGGTGAAGTGGATACATTGGTGGTGATGGGATGAGGTGTTTTACAGTTTGTGGGATTATTCATTATACTGGATCAATGTATCTTTATGATTAACTCAAATATGGGATTGTGTGTCTGCAAATGTATCGCTCATTTGCTTTTTGTGGGGGGGGGCTGTGTACGTGAAGCCGTACTATTGAGTTTAGTAGTTGACCTTCCCTCTCTATTTGCAGAACTTCTAATGTAGCGTTAATTGTGCTGGATGCCTGTCCTGTGTCAGTTATGTGTTGGACGAACATATAGTTTTGTCTGTTTGCTTTTATGGTTTGAATGTGTTCTTGGAAATATTTTTAAACGTTCGGCCAGCTTGTCCGATATATTTTGATGGGAAATCAAATTGGTAGATTCAATTCTGATTGAATATGTCGGTTATTCGCTCTACTTTTGACTGTAGGTGGCTTTTGATTGTGTTGGATATTATAAAGAGTATTTTTATGTGTTCTTGAATAATTTTATAACAGATCTGGTTTCTGTTCTGAAAGAGGTGAAAGTGACCCATTTTGTTTTTTATGTCAGTTGCGAGTTTTTGTTGTCTAGGCTGTATTTATGTTTTTCTTCAATTTATTTAATTTCATATCACTTAACCACTAGATTTTAACTGTTAACAAGTAAAACTTTACCTTACAATATTCGAGGCATGTTCCACACAAAAATTAAAATTAAAATTTAGATTATAAAATTACTGATACATGTAAAAATGCATCAATTTTAATAATTCAATAACAACATATAAAAATAAATTTGTTCCTGTGCTTAACCAATTAAGCACTACTCCGTGGAGAAATACGACGGAGTGGATGTACAAACCCAGGTTTTCTTCACCTCGGCACTAGCTGAGGTGAATAGTTATCTTCACGCTCCAGCCACCATAACCCCGGTGAAAGAGACCACGTACCCATTGGATAGGAGGTCGGGTGGGCCCCAGAGCCGGTCTGTACGACATGGAGTAATGAAAATTCCTACCCCTCCTGGACTCGAACTCCGACTTCTTGAACGTCTAGCCCGTAAGCCAATCGGTATACCGCCTGCGCTATTCCGGCTCTTAATAACGGCATATGTAACGATCTCGGCAGACGGAAACATGCGGTGGGATGAAATACGTAATATCCGGAATTTTAAGCATTTTATTATCGCTTTATACGTATTTAATTATTATGTTGAGGGCACTTTACCTTAAAGGATGCCTAATTCGTTTCAACTGATACTGCCTTCAATTCCTGATTTGTAACCATTCTCCCATTCGGCGGGGCATACCCTATGCAGCGCAAGTAATTAGAAACAAAATTGTCAAAGTCGTTTTTTATGTTCAAATGCACAGTTAAGCATCTCGTTAAAACATGAGACAAAATTGAAATAATTAGACTCGGACATAATGAGTTCGCTTTTAATATCAGGCAACAGCGAACGGAATCTTGGGTGAGACCAAAATATGAAACATTGATGGCAGAGTGCTTGAAAAACATACCAACTTGCTCTGATTAATTTTGTCTCTTCTCGAAAGGAAATGGATGATCTTTTTGTCTTTAAGATTTCAGATTTCAGGGATATGATTTGTGTAGCTCGGTGAATAGGTATCAATGTTTCGAAGGAACCATCTTCAAGGCAGAATAGATGTTCCTGATTTTATTAATAGTAGGACAGGTATACAATTTACCCAGGCCCGTTACAGGGTTCTAAATTTTAAGGGCATTAACCCATATCCCACTGCGACACATGTATGCCTTCTGCATATCTGTTTCCCTCGCAAGAGTAATAATAGATCTCACAATTAATAAACAAAATACTGAAACCTGAGGCAGATTTCGATTACTAACTAACAAACTACACGGTGTGTTCAGGATCCTTTAGGACTCATTTTTTTAATTTTTGTCCTGCAATGCCATCTATTGGCGAGTTGTGGCGTTAAGACTCTTGAAGTTTCAGCTGTGGCTGTCTATAATTTCAAAGTGCAAGCATCGCTGCATCATGTGTTCTGACCTTGAATATAGCAGTACTGTTCTGACGCTCGTCGGAAAATCATGATTGAACAGAGAGCCAACATCAAATTTTGTTTGATGTTAGGCAAAACAGCTGGAAAAGCTTACGAAATGATGGAAAGTGTGTACGGTAGTGATTGTTTGAGTCAGTCGAACATTTTTCAATGGTATGCTGTATTTCGTGAAGGCAGGGAGAACATTCAAGACGCTCCATGTGCATCAAAGCCGAGAACAAGTCGCACTGAAGAATATGTGAAAAATGTGACGGAAATCCTTGCACCAGACAGATGTGTTTCTGCAAGACTCATTGAGGAGCTTTTGGGAATACCAAAAAGTACTGTGCATCAAATTTAGACGGAGGATTTGGGCAAACAGAAGCCTGCACGGTTTGTACCGCACGTGCTGTCAGGCGATGAAAAACATGCCAGAGTGGAACACTGCAAAGACATGTTACGGTCGGCCCAAAGTGATACAAAATTAACAAAATCGATTGTTACTGGTGACGAGACATGGTGTTTTCAATATGAGCCTCTCACAAAGCGGCAGAGTGCAGCGTAGTTGAGCCCAAAGAAGCCGAAACCAAAGAAAGTGCGCATGCAAAAGAGTCGAGTAAAGACACTGCTAACCGACTTCTTCGATTTCAAAGGAATCATTCACAAGGAATTTCTGCCAGAAGGTGAAACAGTGAATTCTGATTATTATCTCGGAGCCCTCAATCGTCTGTGGGCGAGAATTCTTCGAATTCGACCTAAATATCGAGAGCAAGGTTTCTGGTCGCTCCTCCACGACAATGCCCCACCCCACAAATCGAAGCTCGTGCGCGAGTTTTTGGCCAGAAAAGGGATCACAGTCCTTGATCATCCTCCGTATTCGCCAGATTTGGCTCCAGAAGATGTCTGGTTGTTCCCAAAAGTTAAGTTGGCGATGAAAGGAGACCGTCACGACACCATCCAGAACATCCAAAAGGAGTGTACCTCAGTTTTAAATGCAATTCCACAAAAGGAGTACAGTGACTGTTTTCGAAAACTTTTCAATCGATTCCAGATATGTATTGATTCAGAAGGAGACCATTTTGAATAATAAGAGTGAAATTTTGAAAATAATTCACGTCTGGTATTTTTAATGAACACAGTCCTAATGGAAGCTGGACACACTGTGTATAACTTTAACTGACTTCATGGTATGTAGCCCTTGAGAAGATTATAGTCATTTAACTGCTTTTGGAATTCCACTTCTTTTAACGGACCCCATATTTCACTGCGGTGTTCACAAGATCCCGCTAATAGGATCCATCTTAAGCCGCCTGAATCCAGTCTATACATTCAATTACGTTTTTGACGATATATTTCAATACTATGCTATGCCAATCTCTTGCGAGCAGTCCCTTCTCTTTACGATTTCAAAACTAAAATTTTGTACGAATTTCTCCTTCCACCCCCTCTCTCAAACTTTCAATTTCAACCTGTATCTACGTCCTCGTTCTCATTCGTTTGATTAGAATCTGGCGAAGATTAGGAAGGGTGATGTTCCTCGTTATGTATCTTTGCACATAATGCTGTTACTTCCTTTCGCGTAAGCTCAGTTATCCTCTTCAGCACTGCATTTCCATGAAGACACAAGCTAGGGCTATGTTCTTCCACTGTGATAACACACCACGTTACACACTCGAGTAAGAAACAGGGAAAACTCTAAGCAATTTCCTGTATTTGAATTTTTAGGTTGCAGAGGAGGCGAGACGCCAGAAGAATTCGAACTGAATGACCTCGGGTATAGCAGATGGAACTATAGACATACAAGATTATCATAAATAAAGCGTAAAAGCAGCTTCACATGGGATTATCTACACAATTTTCCTTCTTTCAATGATGTTGTAAGTTAAACTATTAGAGCGAGAGTACACCAAAGAAACTGGCAACCGCAACGCAACCGCAATTTCATAGAACTGTTATCGGCCTGAGTTGAACACATGTTACTGAATGGAGCAGCGCAAATTGAGGAAACGGCAATGGACTCTCCTCAATTTGCGCTGCTCCATTCAGTAACATGTGTTCAACTCAGGCCGATAACCATTCTCGGAAACCGCGGTTTCCAGTTTCCTTGGTGTGCTCTCGTCCTTAGGTTGTAGAAAATCTTATCAGGTTAGGAAGTACCTACTGCATTTTGGAACTTATTTTTTTCTGCAGCTGAGTTAATCAGCAGGAAGTAACATAAGCAAGTTACTGCGTAATACTCTTCTCTGAGGGTTCAGAGTAAGATACTGTTCGGTACATTAGGGATGTACAGAGAATTCACTGGAGAAATGTTCCACAGGACAACGCCCATCTTACTTATTCCAGTAATACTGTATCGCTAGTAACCGTGGTAAGTAATCACCGTTAGGCACGCGAGGAGAGTGGAAGGCAGATAATGTAACCCATCCATCGCATCGTCTCTTTGTTGTTAAGCAATTCCCAGTGGGGCTTCCGGCTTGAGTCCTCGCGTGCCTGCGTCAACTGTCCCACCAATCGGATGACGGAAGATTTATCCTACTCCAAAAAAGTAGGGGTTGGTTAAACGTTTTTGCATTCACATATTATCCAAGGGGCATTGTTTAAATGCACTGTTCCGAGTAATTCAAATCTTTGATGGAAATTCTGTAGTTGGCGCTGACAACGAAACCTCCGTCCCCTCTCCTGGCACAAAGTACACTCACAGACAAACAAAACTGGTGTGATTATTTGTACTTCTGAAAACACGAAGAATTTATAGAGAGGAGGTTTAAATAAGTGATAAATGAAACAATTTTTTTATGATTCTCTCACTAAAACTGCAAGCCAAGTCCTGTAATGTCAGTGTCAATGTTTCACTTATTCATCTGCTGACCAGTCAATATTAATTGTCATGGTTTTCTTCAGTCATTGCATAATGATAGTTATTATCTGTCTCTCATACGTTGGGAAAATTCTGGTCAACTAATTTTATATCGAAAACTTCATTGTAAATCTAGCATGAGCTAGTTGGCAGGACCATAACAAGGATATAGCTAATGCCACTCTTAAAAAAACTCAGCTCCAACCAGGAATCGAACTCCTGTCGCGTAGCCCGTAACCAGTAATTATCTACTGATGTGTAGAGCTGGTAATGCAAATGACAGTTGAATAAAATATGACTCACAAGGAAGGAGTGGGGTTCGTTTGGTTGTTGTGCGAAGTTAGTGTGAGCAGATAGCGAAGTAATTGCAAGGGAAGACCGAGGTGTCGCCACCAGGCATGCGCTCTTGTTCTGACAAAGCACAGTGTCACGCGTGATGGCGGCGCCTTCTCTCGCTGGAACACAGGCACAAGGGACAAGAGGATGTGAAGGGTGTGATAGGGAGCATCATGGTGCTCTGGGGGGTGTCTGACAATAAGATGTGAAAGATGTACGTCGATTACTGGAGTGAACCTATCTGCAAAATGCATTCTTTGCAATTTTTACTCATTGAACTCGCCGTTCATGTTTAAGAGACAGAAATCTTCCGTTGGGTACCGACAAGCTTTGGGACAAAGACAATCACATTATGGATATGACGCTGTGCATTGCTTGAATTCCTTTTGGCCTACTTACCTTATTTTGAAAAAATAAAAGTAAGCTTATACGATCCTTATCCTGCCTGTGTGCCTGTGTGTCTGTGTGTCTAATTAGCCCCCCCCCATTAAGATTCTGCATGCCTGAAATCAGCTTTATGAAAAACTCGTATGTTTGTATATCATGGCACCTGAGCCAGTCTCGTTGGTGTAATTCGTAAGTCCTTCCAGTCATTTTGTGTGTCTGTATGTATGAGGGGCAGTCAAGTGAAAACGGGTCAGAAGCCAGAACATATTAAAGAACATTTCTTACCTCAAAAGTAATCT
>NW_019739240.1:430639-437627 GCF_002891405.2 Cryptotermes secundus
CTTTATGGCACATCTCAGTTTCTGCAAAGTGTCTTCATAGCGCTGTGCACTGATTGTGGCCCCATGCTCGAGAAATTCAACAAGCAGAGGGCCCTTGCAGTCGAAGAAAAACGTCATCATCACTTTACCGCAACTTGTGTGTATGGCTTTGGATTTCTTCGGTGGGGTGTTTTTTTTCGGGGGAGATTCATGTGTTTCCATCCGTTTGCTTTCGGATTCAAAATGCTGGCACCGAATTTCGTCCCAGTGTCTATATGGGAAAGAAAAGCATACTCTTCCTCATGGTATCATTGCAAGTGACCCAGTGACGCAGCCATTCTCTGAGTGTTCTGTTCCTCCGTGAGTTGATGTGGAACCCACTGCGCGCAGATTTTGCGGTACAGCAGATGTTTTGTCACAATGGCTTGTACGGAACCGTGACTTATTCCCATCAAAAGACTAATTTCTTCCACAGTGATCCGTCGGTTTGCCCGGATATGACAACCCAACGCAGCACTAACATCAGGAGTGATGACACGATGAGCCTGCCCTGGGCGAGCATTATCTTGCAGTGGCACACGTCCCTCTTGGAATCTCTTATGCCACGCCAGCACACGCGAACGTGACATGCTATGTTCGCCGTAAACAAGAGAAATGCGACGATGAATTTCTCGTCCTCCTACTCCTTCAGCAGTCAAAAGCGCACTACACTTCGCTGTTCTCCTTTACCGGCCTCCATTACTGACGTTGGACGACCACACATAGCGCTAACCTTACTTCCAGCACAATAAACAACCGTCTAGNTACTAGTGTGCAACGACACGATATCACTGTGCTTTCCCGAGTCCCCAGCAGATGTTCGTACCGTAAGCGAATTCCAGTTTTAACAACTTGCGCGCCGTGTGAGTTATGCGTGGTGACCCGTTTTTATTTGACTGCCCCTTATATATTCTCCTATCGTTGCAAGGTAATGGCTTGGTAAACACGTTCCCACGAGAGCGAAAAACTGTTAGAGGAGTCGTTTCTTACGCGGTCCATGTTGTATCAAAGGGAAGTAAGCGGTTAGTTCTCCTCGGAAACTCTTGTTTCTTCTAATTTCACAAAATATTCACTATAAAAATATTTAAATAAAAGTTGTAGACCTCAACTAGAAGCGTAATTCAATCCTTCTCCTCGAGAAAATGTATGACGTCAGATTTGGGCATTATGTAAATTTGGGTTCGCTCGAACTAAAAATTTAATTCGAGAGATAACCTTCAATGTATAGCTACGGTACTAAGTTCCATGGAAATATGTTTTTGTTTCGAAGCTGAAAAATTCGGGAGGACGTACACGATATCCCCATCATGCATTCATTTTTTCAAATGTCGTATAACCAGATGGGTGCAGTCACTGATTGTACGTTTAACAACGATACTGTTTACGGACAAACATATACCGTGAAAGTCACTGAGCCCAAACACCACACAATAAAAGTAACATGGACGTGGAGGCAAAACCCCGTATGTTGCAGGCTAATTCCTTAATTAACGACTTTTTTAAAAGGTTATTTGCTGGCGGAGCTCTTTCTAAGGGACACAACTGAGTAGGTGTCTTCTCCCACTAACCTGAGGACAGAAACAGATCCGCTTTTCGATACGTCGAGTTTTCTAGTTTCTAGAAACCGGAAGATGGACAAAGGCCAAAAAACCCAGTAATTCTGAGTGTCATACACCATTGTCAGAACCCTTTAGAATCTACAAGTAGCATTGTAGTTTCGCACACTTCAATCTTATCCTTTTGTAATATGCTAAACCGAAGAGATTTTCTACAACTACACAGGCTATATCATTTCGAGTGAAAGAATTATTCGTAAATACATGGAAGGATGTGATTTGAACATATACGCAAGCAATACTTAAACTTAATTATTAGTTGTATTATGGTTTAACTTAATATGAAATTCCAGTGGTTCATTAATTGTTGTTATAAAACCAAAAGGAAGGACAATGCGCGGAGAAGAAACTGTACGTTTGGAATACGTGGTGGCCTCATATTACTTGGTTCTAGGGCCCTTTCGGCCTTGGAAGTTCGTTTGCTCGTCACACTGTCTTTATTGGTGGTTGGAAATGAAAAAGGTGAGGGTGACTGTAAGGTGAATTTTAGTGGCATAACTAACACGGCAAATTTAACGGAAATCCGTCAGATCATTCTACAGTTAAGAGAGTAGGGTCAGACTCGCCGACATACAGGGAGGCACGGTGATATTATAAAATTATCTTACTTACTTACTTATGGAACTGAACCCTTCTTGAGGAGCCGCCAATTCTGCAGCTACTCAAGAATTTCCCAGCATTTTATGGAACCAAAAGGTTCGTTACCGTGTTCACAAGAGCCCTCCACTGGTCCCTATCCTGAGCCAGATCAATCCAATCCACACTACCCCATCCTACATTTCTAATATCCATTTTAATATTGTTCACCCACCTATATCTTGGGTTTCCCAGTGGTCTATTTCCTTCTGGCTTTCCACCAATATCCTATATGCATTCCTTGTCTCCCCTTTCGTGCTACATGCCCTGCCAACCGCATCCTCCGTGACTTGATCATTCTAATTATAAGATTATCTTACTTTAAGTAATGAATAAGAATGACGTAGAATACTAAAGTGTCATTCACACATACATCTGTCAGTAGAAACACAGACGCAGGCAGACTGGGATCGAAGCTGCCAGAGGATTTTAAGATCTCCTTCTGAAGAAACTGGTGTTGCGGAACATGACGCGGCAGAGTTGTGAAGCAAAGTGGAAAAAGACGGGAGGAGAAATAAATTATTTAGCCAGGGATGCAATATAAAAGGAGACATTCAAGTAGATTATATAGAGGGTGATCTGGCGGACGGGGTATTACCTGGAAAGCCCTCGAGACAAGAGTAGGAGAGCAAGACAGAACGAGAAGGAAGACAGGTGTTACACAGATCTGAACGGCGCGACAGACAAGGGAAGAAGTTAATATATGAGACATGGTATAAAATTCCTTTCATTCATGAACAATATAACTTCCTTATATCTTCTGGCTCCTTCCGACTTCATATTCTGCACATCTATCCACATTTCATATGTGAATATGCAGAGTCTGCTTGATAAAATTGGGCTCACAGATACATAAAGAATGATGAATTCTATCGTACATTTAAATTCAAGGAATGACACAATGCTCGTGTTAGAATGAAGCCAAAATTTGATTCTTATATGCAGTACGATACACGGTTGTTGACTGACATGTTACTTACATCGCCCCAGTATGCATGGCGAGAACTACAAATTGCCAGCAAACAATTCAACACATTGCGTTTTTAAATGAAGTTACTGGCAGATGAATTCTCGGTACTTCCAACGGCGCTTTCAAATTATATATGTGGAAGTTCAGCAGTACGTGTGTTGATGCTGGCAGTGTTCGGGAGTGACGTAAACACCTACTGAGGATTATTACTTCTAAGAATCGGTTTCTTTTTAAGGTACAGTCAGTCGTTTTATTTTATTTCTTAACGTAAATTTGTCTCTTTTTTCACAGATTGGACACATTTAACGCAGGTGCATACAAACATAGGCCTACTCACATTCTAATTTTTTTTATTTATGTCGTTATTTCAACTGCAAGACAGTAACAATCATTGGATTTAAAGGATCGATGAATATAAGTGACGAGTATGTAAGGACGTGTAAAAGAGTGATCACTGCACAATTCAATCAATTACCCTGGTATTTGCCTGGAGAGACAGAGGAAAAACACGAGAATAATCAGCGCTTTTAGACGACTGTAAGGCGAATTGCCACAGAAATGTATTATAACTCAGTATGTAAGGGCTATAAAACTGCCTACATTAATCGTTGAGGAGTATCACTCATATCAGCTCCACAGAAAATTATATCCAAAACTTTTCTCTCAGATTTACTGCTGTATAGGGACAGCACTCCTGCCGACTATCGGTGTATACATTACGATATCAGATCGACTACTGACCTGATATTCTGCTTCCGTTAGACGCAGAAATAATTCGAGTACAATAGAGAAAAATGTAGGCTATTTTTACGACTCGAAGAAGTCTGCCACTCAGGGGGAAGTTATTACAGGATACTCCATCTGAATTTGGTACACCAAATGAAGAAGTGGCATGTACTGTCTTCGCTCGCTCGGAAACCGAGATTGTGGGTTCGAATCCCACTCAGGGCATGGATGTTTAGTTTGTGTGTGTGCGTTTTTCTGTCTTTATGTACAGGTAGAGGCCTTGCGACGAGCTGATCACCCGCCCAAGGAGTCCTACCGAATGTGTAAGACTTAGAAAAACCGAAGTGAACGTAGAAGTTCATGGAGGTAGGCCTAGGCCCACTGGGGCTGTAGTGCCAAGGAGAAAAAAATGAAGAAGTTGGCCTAATTAAAGTGCATTTATGCGAAACACGCAGCCAGATCTGTGTCAGATTGAATTTTCTGCTCAGAGCGGTGTGAAGGAATGCCCTGCCTCATCTCTGTTGAATTTCACTTTGCTTTAGAATTTGCCCTTAGGGAAGTGCAAGGAAGTGAATGGCACTCGTCAGTTTGTGGCGTATGATGAAAATGTTACTTTATTACAGAAAAGCATAAATGCCATAGACAGAAACACAGAAACTCAATTAAACTCCAGAAACGCAAAACTGAGGAGTGCGGCGTACAGGTTATGTTCACACAGCCGTACATTATACTGAATATATTAGTTAAGAAGAGTTTAATAGCCTTAATACATAGAATGAGAACGTTCGCTACCACTCAGTTAAGAGTATCTTCTTCACCTGCCCACGCTGGTTCCTCGCTTGCGGATTTTTCTACCCTGAAGATGGAGGAGATACGTTCCTCCGAAACATATGTTGACACAAGATCTACACGGCACCACATCCCAGAAGAAGGCATTCTTTAAGTATAATCACAGTTATGTCTATTTTAATCTTTAGTCTTCTACATGTTCCTTAAGTCGGACAGCAGTTCACACCTTCTTTCGTCGCGGTTGTGAGCGACGGCCCTGAATCAAGATGAATAAGGAGCGTAATTCTGCTGTCAGAATGTAGCAGTCACTAAGGGGCTTGTGCGCGACGGGGTAGATGGGAAACATATTGAATAAATTTGTAACATATGTGTCAAAGTACCTGCGAAACTCCGTCAAGGTAAAACACAGAAATACTGCTTTACCGTTTCTCACGGTGTTGTCGCTTGCAGATTTCTTAAACTTTTTCTTCAACCCTGAAGATGGGGCGATACGTTCCTCCGAAACGTCGGTTAACACCACATATACACGGTGCCAAATCCCAGAAGACTGCTTTCTTCATAGTCACCGCCGTGAAAGCCTCAAATCTTACACAGAAATACTGATTTCCCAACTTGATGTTCGGGTTCCCACCGACAGATCTTAAAGTTAACATTGCCGAGGATTGCCCGAAACAAATTTAAAATGGGGGTGGCTAGAAGTTTCGCTGATCTGATATGGACACCGGTTTCAGTTCGACTCCTAGCGGTTAAAATACAGAAAACATATGAGTTCTAGCGGAAAGGAAACTTTCTGTAATGGGAGTATTATGTAATTTCTCTGATCCTAGTATGACTTGGAATTAATAATATGAATAATGACAATTTTCTCTGTTACAATTTGGTTTCCAATGAAACAGTTCTGTTTCTAGACTGCAAGCAGTCATTTTCTCAGCTTGAGGCGCGGTAGCATTATCCCCTGCCCTTTCGCAAGCCTACTGGGCCCAGCCAAAATGAGTACAGTCTTAACAACTGAAACAATACAAAGAATAACCAGATATTACTAGTGATTAGTTGTAAATAGCATTTACAGAAGGCGGGAGGCGGGAAAGAAATGAAGGAAGAAAAAGAAAAATATCAAAGAAAAGAAAGGCGGTGGCATGGAAACAAGAAACAAGAAGAATTTAAAGGCAGAAAAGAAAAGAAAAAAATGGAAATAAACAAATCCTACTGGAAATATGTAAAGATGCCACAATGGAAGGAGGAGAGAGAGACGGAAAAGACGATTGGGACATTGCTACTCACGGAAGTATTGTTGCGTCACACAGTCTAACAGCCACTCAGATGTCTGAAAGTTCGAGACCGTGAAGCCGCACAACTTGTGAAATTCTGTTGGCTGCATTACAGTTCAGTCACGTTACTGAACTTTAAAGCGTGTCGGGCCCGAGAAACTGAAGCCTCACACAGCAATTAACTGCTCAACAACACGGTATCATGGCTCGCTGAGCTCTTCACTACTGGCTCTCTACATCTGAACAGCATTTGTTATTAAAGAGGAGGTTCAGGAGCTGTTACAAATGGTTAGAGCAATTTCCGCAACTTCAGTCGGTACAGCGGTCGGGGTTTTTTTCACGTTAGTTCAACGTGTACGTTTCAATTTCATAGGTAATTATTTATTTAACAATACCGCTTTAATCAAAGTTACTTCGATATAATGGCAAAAGACATTAATGTTATTTATTTGTAAGTAATTTAACGGCTTCATTGGTTGCATCCTCTTGTGTGTTATATACACGCACGAACACACACACACACACATATATATATATACAGAATGTCCCAGGAGGAATGGACCAAACTTCGGAAGGGTGTTCCTTATGTTAAAGTATGCCGATATAACCCAAAACACCTCTGTCGAAAGTTGAACGGTTACGGAGATAATGGCCCGAGAAAAGTGTGGTCTTCTAGCGGGTCTACGGGCTATACCTATCAGCTGAGAGGCCTTATCTATGTTTGTCCTTGAGTGCCGTGATTCACCCTAGCGGTACTTATGTAGTTGGCTTTATCAGAACGCGCAGTCAGCCAAGTTACGTCAGCGCTTGCCACTCATGTGTCATGTATAGTGCTTGGAAACCCTAAGGACAATTATGACATGGTGAGCGAGTATTTTGTACTTCAATTTTATGGCTTCATGTCACTCACAAGTTAGTTTGATGTTACGTACATTATTAACATTACAGAATCCACATATTCCTGC